>NC_089797.1:2167500-2215000 GCF_040412425.1 Macrobrachium rosenbergii
CCCTCAGAAATGTTCCTAGGAAAATTTCACAATGCATGCACACTCAAAGGTGCTTCAACACACACGTATTCTTATATCATATATATATATATATATATAAATATATATATATATATATATAAATATATATATATATATAATATATATATATATATATATACACACACACACATATATATATGCGTGTGTTTATGTATATATATATATATGTATGTATGCATAAATATTAATCATATATATATATATATATATATATATATATATATATATATATACACACACATATATATATCGTGTTTTATGTATTTTGTTATATATATATATATATATATATATATATATATATGTATTCACAATGCATATATATATATATATATATATATATATATATATATATATATATATATATATGTATGTATATATATATATATATATATATATATATATATATATATATATATATATATATATTTATATATATATATATATATATATATATATATATATATATATATATATATATATATATATATACACACACATATATGCGTGTGTTTATGTATATATACATATATATATGTATGTATGCATATATATATATATATATATATATATATATATATATATATATATATATATATATATATATATATATATATATTTGCTATTTGCATTCAGCTGAATGTCTCTACCTTATATCTTTTCATGTCTACTTGCTTACTAAATTGTCCTTTTGTTATTTAAACTCTATGATTTTCCCAGCTCCATCTAATCAACTTCATTATGAAATAAAATAAAGAAAAGGCATCAGCTATCATAGCCTGCATGTTCCAAATTAGGACCCAATTAACTATGTAACACCGCAGGTTTTTATATATCTAGATTTTTTATTAACAAAACTGTGCTAAAGTTTCTTTATTCACAGTTGCTTGCTGAAATGAACATTTTCATTTTGTAATGTCTACCATTCTTTCTCTCCTAACGTAAAAGTGATTTACTATAATATATATTTAAAAGAAGTTAAGCTTAACTGAAATCTAAGGAACAGTTCCTCATTCCAGAAATGTTTTCTTTTTTATTTACGAAGATCAAAAGATGAATTTCTTTTTGTAGTGAATATGTGGAATGTAGATGTTCCTGGATTAAGGCTTTGATATGTAAAACCCCAACTACCGAACTACCGACCTCCTCAACCTCCCCATGAATAAAAAAAAAAAAAATCTCATTCAATTGTCAGACGAAACATTGAACATCCAGGTGAATAGGGACGTGCTTAGGCTTCAGTATGTATGTATGTATGTATGTATGTATGTATGTGTGTATGTATGTATGTATGTATTTGGTGCATTAATGTTTCCTACATCACGGCCTAAATTATCGTCTCCTCTTATTAAAATTCAGAGCAAATACTATTAATCACAAGAACGAATTTCTAAAGAATAATCATTCTAATAACCTAATATTTACTTTCTTCTTCTCAAAATCATATTAAACGAAAAGCAGAGCACAATTGTCCTTTGACTTTTAGTTTTCTGTGAGAGAAAACTATTGTGTCGGCTTTGTCTGCCCGTCAGCCGTCAGATCTGAAAAACTACAGAGGCTAGAGGGCTGCAAATTGGTATGTTGATCTTCCACCCTCCAATCACCAAACATACCAAATTCCAGCCCCCTAGCCTCAATAGTTTTTATTTTATTTAAGGTGAAAATTTTCCATAATCATGCGTCTGGCAACGCGATGAAACCACCAGAAATATTTCTATGGTCATTTCGATCATAGTTTTCCATTCTTTTAATCACAGGACTTTTCCTCGATTTGCTATGAGTAAATGTCCAATCACCATAGCCTGCATCAGTACTGAAAACTCCATCTATGAAGATGAATACGATGAATTTTAACTTACTTTCAGGATCAGAAAATAATCATGTTCACAAAAAAATTAATGGTAAAATTTTCTTTAAGTAATATATATGGACGTGTTTATCTTTCTGCATATAGCAAGTGTTTTCCCTTTCTTTTTCTATATATAACAATTTCAACATCACAAACAATTAAGCATCTTCCTAACTGTTCATATAATGGTGATCTTTTCCCACCACATTTTCCACCTTATTATCTTACAGATATCAGCTTCGATTAATCATTTCCAAAATACCAGTCACTGCTGATAAATAATAGTACACAGGTTATGTTTAAACTGACATAATCAGATTTACACCAAGTTTAAAGAAATGTCGAATATTGCTTCAAAAAAAAAATTAAAGAAATTTGACTTGATAATCTTAGCTTTTTCAGTTTACAGAAACAACTTCATATCACGAACTAGTTCAGAACATTCAAAACGTTCAATCGGCACTGAAACGTTTCCTGCCAAAACATATTATAATCATCTCACTCAAACTAAAGCACTTCATCTTTTCAAGGGAAAATAAAAGTCCTTTCAATATCTAAAACGCAGCTAATACCTCTTCCCACACGAGACGGATATCCACAACAGTCCAACTCGTCAAGGAGGGACCATTTAGAACTGGTAAAACCAACGAGGACACGTCTTTATCGCGAGGGAAAGCGAGCGAGCGAAGGGCTGCTGGGAGAGAGAGAGAGAGAGCGCGACGACACCGTCCCTCGCCGACAGCCAGGGGATAACTGGCAAGGCGAGTTTGACCCCGGCTCAAGTTGTACTTGAGCAGTGAGTATTGAGTGAATTTGGAGCGGCGCCCCGTGACTTGTAAATTCATCCCGCTGGTTGTCGTGTCGTCAGGAGGTTTTAATCCGGCGTCAGGTGATATTGTTTTGGAAGGAGGGTGTGAGAGAGAGAGAGTGGGGAGTGGGGGTGAAGGGAACGTGGCGTTGTAAAGATTGGTACTGTGGATTAGAGGCGACCTCGATACGCGGTTGGTTTTTGCAGTCTTTGGTAAATGAATGTCTTTTTACGTCTTTTTATTTTATTTGGTAGGTGGTTTACTGTGCTTCAGTTATGAGAAGAGTTGTAATAATGATGGGAGAAATTATGGGAATGTTTTTTTATTTTTACAAGTGTTATGTAAATGCATTCACGTATGTATTTTGATACAAATATTTTCCATATATATATATATATATATATATATATATATATATATATATATATATATATATATATATATACATGCATATACATATATACATACATACACACACATACATACACAAGTACATATATATATTTTTCTAACTATATATCATATTACGCTCAACATACATAATTAATGACGCACGTTCCCACATTCTTTTATTCAACCTTTCTGCGTACTGCACTTTTATGATATAAATTTTTATACGCGAATTTCACTTCTCGGAAATATTTTACTCTGCTGAGTGTCGTATCATTCATTATTCCTCTCATTCTTTGCGTCTCTCTCAAGGTGGACACAGTAACCTACGTGTGTTGCTGGGGTAAGGTTGTTTGAAAGAAAGGGGGCACAGTCTGAGTGGGTACGGAAGCATAAAATTCGAATATGAAAAATAACCTTTTTTCCCCCCCCCATCATTTAATTAGTCAAGTCAAAGGTATTCCCCCAGTGACTGAAGAAGACCTTTCTTCAGGAAATGAACAACGCTTCAAACCTTATTCACGCCAGATTCTACTATACTGAACTTTTCTGCATCGATGCCAGTGGCCTTATCGACGCCACGCTCCCCACAACAAATAAATAAAATATCAGCAGCAGAAATACATATTATAAAAATTCTAAAACAAGGAAAAGCTCAATATTTGAACACCATTTCCCTATGGCGTTGGTATGAATTTTTGACGGGTTAATGTGTTTCGCAACTCGCTGAATAAATCATTTAGAATCGATTTGTTCCTTTCCAACGATCCGGTGATTTGCAGTTAATGGGATCCGGTTTTGTCAAATGGTCAGGCTTTTCTAATACTCTGTAATGGTCTTGCTCGACATATTGGTCTTCTTGTTATGCCGCACCAGTAAAATATTTACAAATATAATCACATGTATTTTCTCAAATTTACAGTTTTCTTCGTGCGTCTTTGTGGCTCTCTCTCTCTCTCTCTCACTACACACACACACACACACACACACACACACATATATATATATATATAATATATATATATATATATATATATATATATATATATATATATATATATATATATATATATATATATATATATATATATATATACATATAAACATATCACACACACATATATATATATATACATATATGTATGTGTGTGTATGTTTGTGTAAGTAGTGTACGTGCATGCGTTCTATTTAATTCATTTTAAAAATTATTTGATTCGTAAGTAGACGTGGTATCTAGGACCTGATATATTTCTTCATCTACTTACAGAGTAGATGAATTTAAGGCAGTCTTGAGCGGGCTGTTATCGTGCAATTCCTCAAAATCTAAAGCTAATTTTATTTTTGCATCTCTTAAGTCTGGCACAGCCTGGGAGAGTGAAAATTGGCTCTGTATTCCAATTTTTAAGTTCTTTTTCTTTTAGATACAAATTACCTTTTGCATTCAGTAACAAAGAGAATCTGCCAGACATCGTTTCTTGGCTATCCATACTTAATTTTTTTGTTATTTTTGCCATTGAATTTTAATGCAATATCTAAACATACATTCTGCAGCCTGGAAACGTTTCCTCTTGTCTCACAGCTAGCCCTTGTGTAAGTATATTAATATAAAAATGTAATATAAGCTAAGTAGATGAATTCCTATAAAAGATGATTTCTTGTCAAACACTGTACATAATACCTTCCACCTTAATGGAGACTTATTTTGGAAAATTTCAATTTTAATTTTATAGTTACTGCTAAACACAGACACCAGACGACGAGGCATAAAATCTTGACTTTCAACTTGAAAGGGCCGGAACGCTGTAAGAATCCTGTTAGCAGCTTTTCATATTTTGAATTTTGCATTGATATACAGCAGGGTCCATATTAGACTGTTCGCGTTCAATTAGTTTCATCAGATGAAGAACCAGCAACTAATGCATGTTCAGTTGAAATCGCAAAAATCCATTAGACTTCATTCTGCAAATTTTTACGTAACTTCTGATCATTTATATTGAAGAAAATATTGTGAAGATGATAAAGTTTGGTATAAAATTTGTTTAAATTTAATCTGTAATATAATGAGTAAAGCAAGTGCAATCACTACGTTATTACTTAAAAATTATATATTAGGAAAGCGAGAACACAGGTTGAGTATGGTTAGTTATCAACATGGAAAAGTCCTTGCAGAGGAACTGTTCTTACACTGTTAAGCCAATGTTTCATCATCAATACGCGTTGATTTTTTTAATGGAGTCTGGCTATTGTAGAGCACCTTGAAAGACGTGTAATCCCTGTATAATACCTGCCTATTATGTTCCCATTATAGCCAAGCGAAGGGAGAATGAGCTCGAAAATAAAGGATATTAAGCCACATTAAGATCGAGTTGCTAAATGAATAATTTTTGATAAGTGTCGTTATTTTAAGCTGCCAGATTACAAGATTACGAAGATCAGTCAAAGGGAGGAGTTTTTCTTGCCT
The DNA here is from genome assembly GCF_040412425.1 of Macrobrachium rosenbergii. NCBI lineage: Eukaryota > Metazoa > Arthropoda > Malacostraca > Decapoda > Palaemonidae > Macrobrachium > Macrobrachium rosenbergii. The sequence continues at coordinate 2,173,052 of NC_089797.1, forward strand.
CACGTCCTGTAACACAGTCCTGAATGATAACAAGTCTTTATTGTATTATGACCTTCCTTTTATGATGGTAGAATTTTCTTCTCCCGGAGTCCTACAAGAATGAAAAAGGTCGTTGCACTTGTCCTCAGGAAAAGATGTTCATCTTCTTAGGGGGCATTGCCTTCCACTGAATGCCCAAGCTTGTTGCAAAGCTGCCCTTTGTATTGAGGTACACGTAGAGTTTCTTACAACCCCTGCCATTGTAATGATTAGAAGAGGTACAGGAGTTAAGTATGACCTGAAAAAAAAAGTATTTACCAACCATTTCCTGGGAAAAATGTGTGTGCAAGATTGTTGACATAGAAACACTTTTCCCATGGTGCATAGTCTTAAATCACAATTTTAAAAGTATAGGAAGTAGTTTCTTTCTCGTGCTTTATGAATAGATATATAAAATAATTTTTTTTCATTTACAGAAAAAATGTACGTTACTGATTGATATCATCTCTTATTATCAATATATTTCCTATTTATTGGCAGTTCTTGTGGTATATGTAAAGTAAATAAATTTCTAACCTACCTGAAATTTATATAGACCATAAACCTTTTAATACCCAGCTTAAGCTAGACCCTTGGTTTCTTATAGGTTTGAAGATTTTCAGTACAAAGTATAGGAGTAAAATATAATTATGGACACATGACATAAATCCTGGGTAATCCAATTCATAATTCTCTCCCTAATTAAGCTAGACCTCAACATGGTTTCTTATAGTTCCGAAGGTTTCTCAGCACAAAGTATAAGAGTAAAATATAATTATGGACACATGACATAAATCCTGGGTAATCCAATTCATAATTCTCTCCCTAATTAAGCTAGACCTTAACATGGTTTCTCATAGTTCCGAAGGGTTTTCAGTACAAAGTATAGGAGTGAAATATAATTATGGACACATGACGTAAATCCTGGGTAATCCAACTCATAATTCTCTCCCTAATTACCCAGTTGTTACTTCCATTATCTCATTAAATGGCCTACATATCCATTACTGAGCAATTACCTCATCCTTCCGTCTTTCGCGAAAAGCTATGATCTGGACTGCTTCTTCTTCTTCTTCCAAAACCCCACAATAATCTTGGAGAACGTTACAGAAAATAGAATGCTAAACGGCCTCCTCCCCTTTCATTGAACATCGTAATGCTTTTTTTTCCTTTCTTGGGAAAGCCCAGATAAATGCCACTTATCAGGATTCACTGGAGGAAGGGGGACGGACAGGGCTAAATAAACGCCACTTATCAGGATTCATGGCGTTTCGCAACCGGATCTTTATGGAGCTAAATATTCCTCCTTTTATTGCTAGACAAGCGGCGGCGTTCCACGTCTCGTTCCGGCTGTTAGCGTGGCTATTATTGGGATATTATACCGCGATTACAGCTCTTTCGGTGAGATCTTTCATTCGCTTCGTCCATAAAAATGAAACGAATTTATCTTCCGCAGGGGACGAATGAGAGGTTCCCCCCCAAGGTCTGAATAACAGAGGCTCACAGGTCTGCGACTTGGTTGGAAGTTAGGTTGAAAGGAATTGAATGGAATATAGAGTTTAGGCCAAAGACCAAGAAGCACTGGGACCTATGAGGTCACTCAGGGCTTGAAAAGGCATTGGGAGTAGGTAGTTCTGAAAGGTGTAACAGGAGGAAAACCTCAAAGCAGTTGCACTATGAAATAATTGTTAGGAGAGGGTGGATAGCAAGATGGAAGAAAAATAATAATGAATGGAGGTACAGTAAAAGGAATGAAAGGGGATGCAGCTAGGGGCCGAAGGCACGCTGCAAAGAGCCTTTAGTAATGCCTACAGTGGACCTCGTGAGGTGCACTGACGGCACTAACCCCCTACAGGGTAAAAGTTATTTGCGTTACTTTGTTCCTTCCTTAGTAATCATATTTTATGCCTTGTCTCCTGAGGGTGCTTCTATGAAATCTAGAATCTTCCATTGATTCAGCCAAACGCGTTTAATTTTTAATTACAGAACATGCCTTAAAGCATTCATCTTTCTACTATAAATCAGTGAGAGACACGTGTATGAAAAATGTAATTAATGGAATATTTCATTATGGATCTTAGATATAAAAGCATTTTCTTCATTACACTAAAAACATTGTAAGGAAATTGCCATTTCTTTGGGAGTAATCAAGTCTGACAAAGATAACGAACGCAAATGGGGAATGATGTGATTTCCCGTCATATGGTTTTAGTCTTCTGTAAAAGAAAACTATTGCGATGGCTTTGTCTGTCCGTCAGCACTTCTTCCGTCTGCACTTTTTCTGTCCACCCTCAGATCTTAAAAACCACTGAGGCTAGAGGGCTGCAAATTGGTATGTGGACCATCCACCCTCCAATCATCAAACATACCAAATTTCAACCCTCTAGCCTCAGCAGTTTTTATTTTATTTAAGGGTAAAGTTAGCCACAATCGTACTTCTGGCACCGCCATAGATACCAACAATACAGGCCACCACCGGACTGTGGGTGAGTTTCATGGGCCGCTGTCATGAATTTCATGGGCCGTGGCTGAGTTCCATGGGCCGCGGCTGCACAGAAAACTCGATTGCGCCGAAGAAACTCCGGCGCATTTTTTACTTGCTTATAAATGATGCTGAACTGAAATGCAGTATGAATAGTATTGATTAAACTAATTCCAATGAAATAAAAAAAAAATAATCGTTATTAGGATTAAGGATGAATTGGAGTAGAGGGTGCTCGTAAAAGTCTCTGTCTTTTTTGATATTGTTTAAACAAATATTGAAATACATTTCATTATATAGTTTTGCAATGAATGAAAGAGAAAATATGACAAGTTAAAATGAGAAGTTAAGAATATGATAATCATTCCCGTTTCAGTAATAAGAGATTCAATGGACAGTGACCAAAGGACTTAACATAGGACGCATCTCTGACCTCGAAGTAAAAAAAAAAAAAAAAATACTGTAATATATATATATATATATATATATATATATATATATATATATATATATATATATATATATATATATATACATATATACTATATATTATGAAACGACAGTTCATTCTGATAGGAATTTCATAAAGAGATTTTCTGTTACAACTCATATCTATTCCCAAGACGGACAAGATAAAAAAAATATAGACTACATTGCTATTGCCAAGCTAAAGATCTTGAAAAATCCAAATTACGAATTATTCCTAATATAAAAAAAAGAGAATAATAAACTTATTTCAACACACTGAGCAAGTAACGATAACTTTTTGTGATTCATGCTTTAAACTGATATTATTTTTAGTTTTTTATAAGATCAGATAACACTTAAATTTGCATAAAAAGTTGCTTTCGCAAAAGAATGAGGATTCATCCGTTCACCTGCGTAACGGAGGTAGGTGGTGGTCGAGCTAGATAGCTTTGTTGTAATCCTACCTGTGACTGGCTTACCTAAGTATGTGTGTGGTCAGCTAAGTTGCTAGACTCTCTCTCTCTCTCTCTCTCTCTCTCTCTCTCTCTCTCTCTCTCTCTCTCTCTCAATCCTAATTATGACTGCTAATATATGTTTGTGAAACGAGATTGGTACTCTCTCTCTCTCAATCCTAATTATGACTGCTAATATATGTTTGTGTGAAACGAGATTGGCAGACTCTTTCTCTCTCTTTCTCTCTCCCCCCCTCCTCTCTCTCTCTCTCAATCCTATTTATGACTGCTAATATATGTTTGTGAAACGAGGTTGGTAGACTCTCTCTCTCTCTCTCTCTCAATCCTAATTATGACTGCTAATATATGTTTGTGTGAAACGAGATTGGTAGACTCTCTCTCTCTCTCTCTCTCTCTCTCTCTCCCCCCCTCTCTCTCTCTCTCTCTCTCTCTCTCCCCCTCCTCTCTCTCTCTCTCTCTCTCTCAATCCTAATTATGACTGCTAATATATGTTTGTGGAAAATTTGTAGACTTTCTCTCTCTCTCTCTCAATCCAAAAATTATGACTGCTAATATATGTTTTTGAAATGAGATTGGCAGACTCTCTCTCTCTTTCTCTCTCCCCCTTCTCTCTCTCTCTCTCTCTCAATCCTATTTATGACTGCTAATATATGTTTGTGAAACGAGGTTGGTAGACTCTCTCTCTCTCTCTCTCAATCCTAATTATGACTGCTAATATATGTTTGTGTGAAAAGATTGCAGACTCTCTCTCTCTCTTTTCTCTCTCCCCCTCCTCTCTCTCGCTCTCAAATTTATGACTGCTAATATATGTTTGTGAAACGAGGTTCAGACTCTCTCTCTCTCTCTCTCTCTCTCTCTCTCAATCCTAATTATGACTGCTAATATATGTTTGTGTGAAACGAAATTGGCAGACTCTCTCTCTCTCTCTCTCTCCCCTCTCTCTCTCTCTCTCTCAATCCTATTTATGTTATGTTTGCGAAACGAGGTTGAGACTCTCTCTCTCTCTCTCTCAATCCTAATTATGACTGCTAATATATGTTTGTGTGAAACGAGATTCAGACTCTCTCTCTCTCTTTCTCTCTCCCCCTCCTCTCTCTCTCTCTCTCAATCCTATTTATGACTAATGTATGTTTGTGAAACGAGGTTGGTAGACTCTCTCTCTCTCTCTCTTCTCAATCCCAATTATGACTGCTAATATATGTTTGTGTGAAACGAGATTGTAGTGACTCTCTCTCTCTCTCTCTCTCTCTCTCTCTCTCTCTCTCTCTCTCTCTCTCTCTCTCTCTCTCTCTCTCTCAGAATCCACGAAAATTTGCAAGTTTACTTTTACCTAAAGATTGGTTCTTTAGCTCTCATGCTCTCTCTCTCTCTCTCTCTCTCTCTCTCTCTCTCTCTCTCTCAATCCTAACTATGACTGCTAATACATGCGTGTGAAGGAGGAGTCTCTCTCTCTCTCTCTCTCTCTCTCTCTCTCAGAACCAACCATGGAAATTTACAAGTTTACTTTTATTCTAAAGAAGGCAAAATTTTTATCAATCTATTTCTGTATACATTCTCTCTCTCTCTCTCTCTCTCTCTCTCTCTCTCTCTCTCTCTCTCAGTCCTAACTATGACTGCTAATACATGTGCGTGAATGAGGTTGGTGGACTCTCTCTTTCTCTCTAAAGAAATCAAAATTTTTAGCAATCTTTTTATGTATACACATACTCTCTCTCTCTCTCTCTCTCTCTCTCTCTCTCTCTCTCTCTCTCTCTCTCTCTCTCTCTCTCTCTCTCTCTCTCCTTTCTTGCAGGCTGCCGATGCGTGTGGGCTGTTTACGAGAAAAAAGTGAATGCAAAAGAATGAGCCACATTTCTCTAAGCTGCAAAAAAAAAGCATTTTCAGGAAAACTTCAAGATTTACTTTCCATTATTTATTCAGACATAAAATGCATCAGCCGACTAACTCGAGGTCCTTCTTCAAGAACAGAGGAACAATTACTCACTTTACTCGCTTCCAGCACTTGTTTGCACTTACGCCAAAGTGCTTGGTGTGGTTTGGTCGCGCTGACAAATAAATAAAAAGGTTGAAAATAGAAATGACCGCCGTAAAAATTCCTTAAGTGTATGTTTTCTGTGTTTGAAGTTCATTTTCTCCAGCATGTTCATGAATTTTGCAAGAGCTAAAATTGGCTTAGCATGAATTAGTGATTTGGAACTTATTTGTTGTCACGCCAAGGTCTCTGATTATGGGATATGATCAGACTTTTATTATCCATTATCAATGAAATCATAAGATTTCTTTATTCTGCTCTTTGCTAGTTTCGCTCAAGAGATATAAATAAACTTGGCTCTGACGGTATACAGTTATTTATGCATATATATGCTCTATACATACGCTCGCATATGTATGAAATATAAATGTTTTTGTAATAAGGAAAATGAGTTTTCATGGTCCAATGTTATTATTATTATTATTATTATTATTATTATTATTATTATTATTATTATTATTATTCAAAAGAATGGCTGAAAATTCTCCAGTACTTGGGATTACAGCCCAAATCCCACGTTTTCATTTATTCAATAAAAATAACTACACAAAGCAAAAAAAAAATTGTACTTTGATCAAACACATGAAATCTCCTTTGTCTATTATTATTATTATTATTATTATTATTATTATTATTATTATTATTATTATTATTATTATTATTATTATTATTATCATTATTATTATTCAAAAGAATGGCTGAAAATTCCCCAATGCTTGGGATTATAGCCCAAATTCCACGTTTCATTTATTCAACAAAAATAACTACACAAAGCAAAAAAAAAAAAAAGTACTTTGATCAAACAAACGAAATCTCTTTTGACAAGACAGCTTTCCGATATCAGTCACTTGCAAACTACTCTCCCAAACTACATTTTTGACGTGAAACTTCAGTTCAGAGATTAGAATGTTAATGAAAAACGGATATGCGGAGAAAGTAAATTCGAACTGATAAGCACACTTTAGCTGAGGAAGTTTCGCAGTACCTTATAAAACTTGATAGTTTTCCGGTACTTTGAATGGGTGTTATTAGTTTTCTGTAAAGGAAAACTATTGAGATGGCTATTTGTCTGTCCGTCCGCACGCACTTTTTTTTCCGCACTTTTTCCGTCCGCCCTCAGATCTTAAAAACTTCTGAGGATAGAGGGCTGGAAATTGGTATGTTGGTCATCCACCATCCAATCACCAAACATGCCAAATTGCAGCCCTCTAGCCTCTGTAGTTTTTTATTTTATTTTATTTAAGGTTAAAATTATCCATGATCGTGCGTCTGGCACCTCTAAAGGTGTCAAGAACACAGGCCACCACCGAGCAGTGGCTGAATGTTTCAAGGGCCAAGGCTGAGAGTTTCATGGGGCGTGACTGAGAGTTTCATACAGTATTATGCGCTGTACAGAAAACTTGATTGCGCACAAGAAACTTCGGCGCATTTTTTACTTGGTTTTCTATAGAGGGATATAAAACTAACGAGAAATAGTACTTGCAGAAAACAAGTAAAAAATGCGCCGAAGCTTCTTCGGCACAATCGAGTTTTCTGTACAGCCACTACAGCATATAATCAAGGCCGCCGAAAATAGGACTATCTTTCGGTGGTCTCGGTATAATGCTGAATGAGCCGCGACCCATGAAACTCTAACCCTGGCGCGGTGGTGGCCTGGCCTATATCGTTCCCAGAGCACGATTAGGGTAACTTTAACCTTAAATAAAATAAAAACTACTGAGGCTAGAGGGCTGCAATTTGGTATGATTCATGACTGGAGGGTGGATGATCAACATGCCAATTTGCAGGCCACTAGCCTCAGTAGTTTTTAAGATCTGAGTGCGGACAGAAAAAAGTGCTGACAGAAAAAGTGCTGACAGGAAAAAGAGCAGACAGGAAAAAGTGCGGACAGAAAAAGTGCTGACAGAAAAAAAGTGCTGACAGAAAAAGTGCTGACAGAAAAAGTGCTGACAGAAAAAGAGCTGACAGAAAAAGTGCGGACAGGAAAGAGCTGACGGAAAAAGTGCGGATAGGACAAAAAGCTGACAGAAAAAGTATCTGGATCCAGAGTGTTAGTGCTGACAGAAAAACTTCCTCGTAAGACAGGAAAAAAGAGCAGAAACTCAATAAAAAGTGAGTGACAGTAAAAAAGTCCTGACAGAAAAAGTGCTGATTTAGAAAAATGGTGCGGACAGAAAAAGTGCTGACAGAAAAAAGTGCTGACAGAAAAAGTGCGGACAGAATAAAGCGCGGACGGACAGACAAAGCCGGCACAATAGTCTCCTTACACAGAAAACTAATACAAATCTAACTCTCAATGTTTAAGTATATCTGGCATATGAGTGTTATTTTATAAAACGTTGAAATAATTCAATGTAAGATTAAAATTTACAGGTGTCCTCAGTAAATTATTCAACAATTTAAAGTTAACTCTCGCTGAGTGTATTGAATAAAGTGTGTCCGTTTATATAAACAGGTTGGAATGGCCTATTTGCTGTTAATATTTAAAAATGGTGTGAAGGACTAAATACCTGTAATGAAGCTGGAAAATAAGGATTGTAAATGCCAGGAAATAAATATATAATATTTTAAAATTTGTCGCTGGCGCAGTTCTAGCAAATTGGAAATATATATATATATATATATATATATATATATATATATATGTACATATATATATGTATATATATATATATATATATATATATATATATATATATATATATATATATATATATATATATATATATATATATATATATATATATATATATATACATTATCCAGAACTAACGTGACGTTTCCTTAAGTTTGTGGTTTACACAATGATTACACACATGAGAAACTGTATTAGTAAACATGTTACTCTAAACTTAAATTCTTTGCGGTTTAAATAAAATAAATCTAACAAGCACTCGCTTAGCTATTCTGTAGCATTGATTCTTTACTTAATATTAATAAATTTCTAAACTTTTAAATTTCTAAATTTCAAAAATAAAAAATTTCTAAATTTCTAAATTTCTATATTTCTAAAGTTCTAAATTTATAAAATGCTAAACTTTTAAATTTCAAAATTTCTAAATTTAGAAATGTCCAAATTTCTAAATTTCTAAGTCTATCTAAATCTAAATTTCAATATTTCTAAATTTCTAAATTTCTAAAGGGTCTAAATTTCTAATTTTTCAAATTTCTAAATTTCAATCTCATTGAGCTAAAAAGTCTAAATAAATCTCTTTCACCTGAAAGGAGAGTTAGAAAAAGAATTATTAGAGGGAAAAAATGTAAACTAAAAAAAATTGTACTGACTAAATAAAGTGACAAAAAAATTTATGGATTAAAAAAGATACTTAGAAAATGAGGGAAAAAAAGTATGAAAAACTGAAGAATTTAAAACTGATAGTGTATTCACCAAAAAGGGAAAGTTTAGAAAAATAAAAATAAGAAAAATTTAATCTTATAAAATATTTATTAGAAAGAAAAAATATGAGTGAAAAAAGTTTAATCTTATAAAAGTGTATTTATTAAAAAAATTAATAAAATAAGAAAAAAATATGAGAGAGTGAAAAAAGTATACCTAAAAAAGTTTTTTCACCAAAACAGAGTTAGAAAATAAGAGAATAAAATTATGAGAGGATGAAAATTTTTTTTATAAAAAAGTACATCTTAATCTTTTATTTTCTTAAATAAAAGTAAAAATAATCAATGTCTACGAAACTAATCAAAGAGCCTCGCTAATAAGACTGAACAAATCTACCAAGAAGGAGAGTTAGAAAGCAAGAAAAGATGAAAGTGAAAATCACTTTTGTTTTTAAAATAAAATAAAATTATTCATCGTCTACAAAACTAATTAAGCAGACTCAGCAATACAGTTTTCCTTCAGTTCCTGACCTGGCAGACAAAAGCAGAGCGCGACGCCATGTCTACTGGTCCATTCAATCAGTGATTGCTCGCCAGCACTAATTGGATCCTTACCAACAAGGCCACTCGCGAGAGCTTATTTGGAACGTAATTTGCAATTGAAGTCTTTCATCTTGACTTCCTTTATGGTCAGAGTTCTGTCTGTCTGTCTGTTCTCGACGATATATATATATTTATATATATATATATATATATATATATATATATATATATATATATATATATATATATATATATATATATATATATATAAAGGTGTATGTGTGTATGTGAATCTGTGTTTGAATGTCCACGTACGTTTGTGACCCTGCCTTACTTTGAATATTAGCTGAACAAACTGTTCAATCCCTTCCATATTTTTCCTGTTTAGTCAGCTAAAAATAACTCTTATTCCAAGAGTGAAATTTTTCAGTCTGTTATGAAGAGCGGAAATGTACCTGGATAGAAAAGAATAGCTGTGCATTTTTCTTCACACGAGAGCAAAATGATTATATTACAAATTGCTGAAACGATTTCACGTTTGCTGAAGCTGCAAATTCCAAAAGAAAAAAAGTTGCAAAATGTATAGAGCATTCATAGGAATTGTGTAATGACACGTATATTATTCAATTAGAGATATTTCTTATTTTTAGATTAAGTATATACGAAAAATGAAGGACTTTTTTCTTGTTTAAGTTGAATACATCATATTTACAAAACAAATAAATAAAACGAGTCCTGATGTAATGACATTTAGGAATTTATATATATATTTTTTTTAATAATGACATCAAAAATTTTTTTTCCTGATTGTCGAGATTTTACAATTTACGAAGTTCATTATTGTCATTCATAACAGCCAAAGACTTGTGACATTAATATATATATATATATATATATATATATATATATATATATATATATAATATATATATATATATATATATTATATATATATATATATATATATATATATATATATATATATATATATATTAACATTTTTTACATCTGTGCTTATTCTCTTACATGAGTTAAATTGATTAAATCACCTGTTTTTCTCTCTTTTTTCAGATCAGCTGAGTTAAAATTTCCATCACGTTTTAATGAAAAAAATAATTTACACAATATTCCGTTTTCCATATTATTTTTTACTTTAATTATTTTACAGGTCCAGGCTGGATGAATGATAATTATTAAGGTGTTTTAGGATAAAAATTTTTTTTCATTAAACAAAATTTGTAATTTAAATGTTCCCACTCAAGCTGGAGTAGCAGTGAGGAGACGAACCCTTAAACAACTAAAAAATGCTTCCAAGTTTCTTCGGCGCAATCGAGTTTTCTGTAAAGCGTATAATCAAGGCCGCCGAAAAGAGGTCTATCTTTCGGTGGTCTCGGTGTAATGCTGTATGAGCCGCGGTACATGAAACTTTAACCACGGCCCGGTGGTGGCCTATCCTATATCGTTACCAGAAGCACTATTATGGCTAATTTTAACCTCAAATAAAATAAAAACTACTGAGGCTAGAGGGCTGCAATTTGGTACGTTTGATGATTGGAGGGTGGATGATCAACATACCAATTTGCAGCTATCTAACCTCAGTAGTTTTTAAGATCTGAGGGCGGACAGAAAAATGCGGACAGAAAAAGTGCGGACAGAATTAAGTGCGGACGGACAGACAAATCCGGCACAATAGTTTTCTTTTACAGAAAACTAAAATATAGGTATGGTTAGTGTAAAATACATAAAATATCCGAGTGTTAATATTCGTGATTACTATGATGCATATCTCTGCAAACATATTGCCTATTATCATTAAAAACATGAAAAAATGTTTGTGTATATAATGGGTAAGATTGATCAAAGCACCATTGCTTTCAAATCATTTACCGGAACCCTCAACATGACAGTTGAAGGTCGACATGAAGAAGATTGCAAATGACTATATTCTATCCACATTTAAACTGTCTTTAAGAACTGTCAGAACGAATCAAAAATGTTACATTTGTTCAGACAAATCAATAATTTCCCAATGACTTCTTGGGACTCTCAGAATCACAGTTGAAAGTCTGAAGATGTTACACACATCAGTCGCGACTAAGCGTCCCAGGAGAGAGAGAGAGAGAGAGAGAGAGAGAGAGAGAGAGAGAGAGAGAGAGAGAGAGATCACAAAGCATCCTAATAATCTCCGCGACGTCATGGATGATAGACAACACAACCGAGGCTCAGCTTCCCGTTCTTTCAGTGCTTTTCTAAACTGCGCTTATCGACAGTCATTAGCCATTGCGTCTTCATCTTTACGGGGCTTCATACCGCCCTTTTCATGGCTAGTTAAACCTCGTTCTTAGCCCAATTTTGGCCCTTCGCTGGGCCATGATGGGAACGTTATGGCCGGCTCAAATAGCAGGGTTATAGGCCTTTTAAGATATCTTTTTTTTTTAATAGCTCCGGAAACTCGTGCGTCTGTGCATGAGAAAGGTGAAAGTCTTTGAAAACTTGAGATAAGAATGTGATATGCATTTGAATTCTTGCGATAAAAATGTGAATTAATTGTCTATTATAAAAATGTGAATTAATTGTCTATTATAAAAATGTGAATTAATTGTCTATTATAAAAAAAAAGTGAAAAATGCTCCGAAGTTTTCTGTACAGCCGCTACAGCGTATAATCAAGGCCACCGGAAATAGGTCTATCTTTCGGTGGTCTCGGTATAATGCTGCATGAGCTGCGGCTCATGAAACTTTCAGCCACGGCCCAGTGGTGTACTATCCTATATCGTTGCCTGAAGCACGATTATGGGTAACTTTAACCATAAATAAAATAAAAATACAGAGGCTACAGGGTTGCAATTTGGTAGGCTTGATGATTGGAGGGTGGATGATCAACATACCAATTTGAAGCCCTCTAGCGCCTGTAGTTTATAAGATCTGAGGGCGGACGGAAAAAGTGCGGAAGAAAAAGTCCGGACAGAGAAAAATGCGGACGGACAAACAAAAACATCTCAATAGTTTTCTTTTACAGAAAACTAAAAATGGTTGTTTTTGTTTTGGATTATTTCCTCCTATACAGTGAAATCATTTCATTTTAAATAAAAAAAAATAAAAATCTTTATTTAAAGGCAGAACGACGCTTACAATCGTTAAAATATAATGAGCCCTGAACTATGATTTCTGAAACGAAGGCTGAACGCTGTGAATACTGAAACATATAATGGTAATGAACATGTGCAAAAACTTTCATGGATGGGACCCAGTGATTCCTGTTCCATATCTAGGTTGCACATGAGAGGCTTTAAACGTCATATGCAATATGGTCGTATTATTAGAACCTGGAAACTTCCGTGTCTTACGAAAGAAAGTGTAATCGGGTCATAACACCAGATAATGGATCTGTGCAATATGAGAGACCGTAAATGATTTGTGTAATATGAGAGACCGTAATTCACGGTAATTTTTAGTAAGGGAAAGATGAACAGACGTAATTATATTATTTCCTTCTGAATAAGATGCAACGTTCTTTTAAATCAAAGCTTCTTCTGAACTGTTTCATTTACAGAGCTGTCGTTTCTTACGTATGCTTATTGGTTTCATGCTATTTTTATTTTAGACTTTGTGTGGTGCTTTATAAGAGGGTACAATGTGCAGAGTATGAAATAAAATACCCATTCGCCCCTGATTTGGCGAATAGTTGTCAGAAAAGACTGACCTGATTAAAACAGCCATCTGAGATTTGAGACCAATCAGCTTTCTTTCAATGACTGGGATGCTGAGTTTGATGGAACTTTGTCCAAGAATATTTCCCACAATTTGAATTGAACTGAACTGAATACAGAATTTAGGCCAAAGACTGGGAACTATGAGGTCGTTCAGCGCTGAAACAGAAATTAACAGTAAAAGTTTTGAAAGGTGTAACAGGAGGAAAACCTCAAAGCAGTTGCATATGAATCAACTGTTAGGAAAGGGTTGAGGAAAATAAGATGGAAGAAAGAGAATGTGAAAGGAGGTACAGTAAAAGAAATGAGAGAAGTTGCAGCTAGAGGCCTAAGGAAAGGACACTTCAGAGACCCTTAAGCAATGACTACAGTGCGCCACGTGAGGTGCACTGACGGCATTACACCCACCCACGGGGGAGTTTGACGTAACTTTGTCTAAGAATATTTCCCGCCATTTGGGAGTTGTTTGAAAGCGCAGCGAATGTGAGCTAGCGGTCTGAGCTACAGAAGATTTTCTTAAATAATTCTGGCTCGCTCACTAGAGGGGGAAATGCTGTTACGACGAAATAAATGAAACAGAAACAGTAAATGGAATTCCGTTCGTCAGTTGGTGATTTATTCGTGGCGGTGAAAACGAAAGCCCAGACTTATTCACAAGAGAGAGAGAGAGAGAGAGAGAGAGAGAGAGAGAGAGAGAGAGAGAGAGAGAGAGAGAGAGAGAGAGAAATACTTGCTATACAGATGATAAATTGTACAGTTGATAGAGATACACAAAGAGCGTATGAATCTACTAATCAGAGAGAGAGAGAGAGAGAGAGAGAGAGAGAGAGAGAGAGAGAGAGAGAGAGAGAGAGAGAAGAATATACTAGCTATAAAGATGATAAATTGTATAGTTGATAGAGATACGCAAAGAGCGTATGAATCTACTAATCGGGAAGAGAGAGAGAGAGAGAGAGAAGAGAGAGAGAGAGAGAGAGAGAGAGAGAGAGAGAGAGAGAGAGAGAGAGAGAGACAGAGAGAGAGAGACAGAGAGAGGGGTTTACAAATATTTTTTCACCCGGATAGTAATCAGGATTAATTAACATATATGGCATTTGCACTGTTACCTGAATTAAAATTTTTCCATTGTTCATTTTGTCTCATGAAGCTTCGTTTTATTGTAAACACTTTTTATAAGGTATTATTACAATTCCACGTATGTCCCTAAGAATAAAAATAATCTTTTCTATTAGCTTAATATCCTTTCTTCCAATACAGACTGTATTTTCACAAATGTATCGCCACCCACATCGATTCCACTATACCTCGTGAGTAACATACATCTAAAAAGGAATTATAAATGAGGAGAGTTTCCATACGTGACAGGATTCGACCTTAGACCTTTTGGGTATGAAACATAGAGGACAATGACCAATTCTTTCAATTATTAGTGGATTCAGTTGAGATCTAGTCTGTCGTTCACATCTCCTGGTGAAGAATAGTTGATTTTAGTTTTCTGTATAAGAAAACTATTGTGCAGGTTTTGTTTGTCCGTCAGCACTTTATTCTGTCAGCACTTTTTCTGTCTGCTCTCAGATCTTAAAAACTACTAAGGCTAGAGGGCTGCAAATTGGTACGTTGATCATCCACCCTCCAGTCATCAAACATACCAAATTGCAACCCTGTACCCTTAGTAGTTTTTATTTTATTTAAGGTTAAATTTAGCCATAACCATGCTTGTGGCAACGCAACATCACAGGCCACCACGGCCGGCTGAGCGTTTCATGGGCCGCGCCTCATACAGCATTATACTGAGACCACCTAAAGATAGATCTATTTTCGGTGGCCTTGATTATGCGCTGTACAGAAAACTCGATTGCGCCGAAGACACTTCGGCGCATTTTTAACTTGTTTCATTCTGAGTACAGAATCCATTCTGAGTACAGACACTACTTGAGTGAATAGCTGGTACGAAAGATTTATAAAGGGTTTTTCTCAATGTTAAATGTTTCCAGCAGGGATAGGCGACCAGGGTGATCAGTTTAAAACCTCAGACCCAGAAACAAGACTTTCTCTTGCAAGGAATTGTCCTGTTTAATTTAACATCATGGAATTTAGGCTGTCATGTCAAGCACTGAGGCACTTTCGGCCATTCACAGCTAAAGACAGTGGAGAGATGAACAGACCCAGAAAATAAAGGGAATGAAGTGCAAGGATCTAAAGGTGGAACTGGGAAAAAACCCACGATTGCTCTGAGAGAGAGATTGGACAGCACGACTGAAGGCAGGAAGCGAGAACGGAGGTAAAGTAAAATGCTAAGAAGTACTTGCATCTAAGGGCCAGAGGGAAGCTGCAAACACCATTTAGTGATGCCTAGAGTGCACCACTTGAGGTGAACTAAGGGCATGAACCCCCTGTAGGAGTAAAGCCTTTTGATGGAGTTCTTTTGAAGATGCAAATCTAGACTCTGAACAGATGCGCCACCGTCACCATATATATAAATTTATGTTACAGAGAATATGTGAAATCCAGCAATTCTCATCCCTAGGAAACTGGTGAAATGAGAAACTCGCTTAGGAACATTTGATCCACGAGGGCTACTACTAAAAACGGCGAAGCAGTGATTCATCTACACTGTGTTTAGTACTAGCCCCTAGGGCGTTAAATGTATTTTGCCATCTTTAGTACGAACCCCTAGGGGATCATATGTCCCTAATTGAATTTGATCCCCAAGGGCTAGTACTAAACACAGCGAAATACATTTGACCCCTAGGGGCTAGTACTAAACACAGTAAAATACGTTTGACACCCCAGGGCTAGTACTAAACATGGAAAAATACATTTGACCCTCCATGGGTTAGTACTAAACATGGCAAAACATATTTGACCCTCCATGGGCTAGTACTAAACATGGCAAAACATATTTGACCCCCCACCCCCGTGGGTAGTACTAAACATGGCAAAATATATTTGACTCCCAGGGGCTAGTACTAAACATAGTGAAATACATTTGACCCCAGGTGGTAGTACTAAACATGGCGAAACACATTTGACCCCCAGGGGCTCGTACTAAGCATAGTGAAATACATTTGACCATCAGGGGCTAGTACTAAACACGGGAAAACACATTTGACCCCCAAAGGCATAGTACTAAACGCGCAAAACAGTGTAGATGAATCAGTGTTTTGCCGTGTTTAGTAGTATCCTCGAGGATCAGATGTTCCTAACATTGTTGATTTCTCATGAAGGGATTTCTGAAATCCCTGATTTCACATATTATAACACATTTAACGCTACTATGCAACCCGTCTGTCGTTTACTATCTCAAACAAACAACAGCTGTGCTCCTCTCTCCAGCTAAGTCACATTGTTGATCTCACGACGAGACTACATATTATATTTTCCTTTCCCTAACAAGCCAGAGAAACCTGGTACTATACTCGAGTGAAAGATGCCTTGAAAACTGAAGTGATTCTAATGGTATATCTAATGCCTTATACATAAACCATCATCGTGAATAAAAGCATGAATAAAGCCTTCCCTTTCATACCAGTTGCTAATACTTGACCCAATCTGTTTTAATATATGCTTCTAAAATCCTAAAAGATATATATATATATATATATATATATATATATATATATATATATATATATATATATATATATATATATATATTATAGTATACATATACTAGTAATAATATTCGTAATCGGTTCATTTATTTACAGGAAACACTGCGTCGAGATTATCTCCCAATTTCTCGAGTTTTTCGTGATATTAATAATGTAATTTACGATTTATGTAGAGCGTAACCTCGAAATGGGGGCGATATTTGTTGATTATCGCGCCGTAATTAGTTCAAATGAAATGACCTCATTCTCCCGGTCCTGTTTTGAATATAAGAAATCAATTAAAACACGATGCCATTTACCTGACCTATAACAACCGCAGCAGCGCTCATGTACCCAGAAATACTGCATTACCAGATTGTGACAGAATTACGGTGATAATAGTTAAACCACCTGCAGCAATATATATTTTAGCTTCGTGGGTGAGATTTAGCAGAAGGTCGAGGAGGAGTAACAAGTTCTATATTTGGAACAAAATCCAGAAAGCATATCCATGGAAAAATGACCATCCTGACGTATTGTCTTGGAAAGCTGGATGACACAACTTCCACGAATCGTTACTGAGATCTTTAGTAGGATTTCTCTCGGCAATCGGGATTATGAAACTAAGTAGAGTAATGTCGTGGTTTTGGATACACTAGATATTCTTTGAAGGCATTATTATTAAATTCTCTTGGGCTGCGGAGCTGAACTTTCAGCAGAAGGGAAGTAAATGCATAACTAAAATGAATAAATCATTCCGGTACAGATCCTTACTTGTCTTTTTTTAACTTTTAAAAACTAAAATGATATGAATGAAAGTATAAAAAATAAGACTATATTAAAAATAGCCATCAAAACTATCATTCATTCCCTACTTATCTGTTTTCCTCTTTTAAAACCCAGACAATATAAATGAAAGTAAAATGACAAAAGACTAATTATATAAGTTTCACATTGTTTCCTGGCATAACATCACGATGTCTTCATCTTAACAGAGACTCAAAAAGACTAAGTTTAGAGACATATAATTGTTTTGATGCAACCCAGAATCCTCGTTAAGTTCTGTAAAAGATAATGAAAACGTAATGACGTACCTTAGAGGTATACCTGCTCATTACGGCAGTTCACCTGCTAACGCAATATGAAGGTAGACAACTCAGCCTACATGGGCGATTTGGGGGGTAAGTGAATAGACCTTCTCCTTTTCTTGTCCTTGTCTGAACGTATAAGCTGTCTAATTTCCATTGTTCCATAACTAGTTGATGATAATTGAATCTAATCCTGGTTATGAAGATGAATGTTTTTTTTTTCTTTTTAGACTTTCCGTTATGTTTTTTTTAAGTTAAAAAATATAGAAATAATTTCCGTTTTACCTCCTTTCCAGCAAACACATTCAGTATTTCAATAAACCTCCACCTGATATCCCGTAGGAAAAATGATACATAATATGATATATCACGTAACCAAAAACAAATGTGAAATTCTTTTTAGCAATATAGAAATAATTTCTATTTTGTCTCCTTTCCAGCAAACACATTCAGTATTTCAATAAACCTCCACCTGATATCCCGTAGGAAAAATGATACATAATATGATATATCACGTAACCAAAAACAAATGTGAAACTCTTTTTAGCAATATAGAAATAATTTCTATTTTGTCTCCTTTCCAGCAAACACATTCAGTTGAATAAACCTCCACCTGATATCCCACACACACAAAAAAAAAATTGATATATCACGTAACAAACAAAAAAAATGCGCAAATATTTTTAGCAAAATAGCAATAATTTCTGTTTTGTCTTCTTTCCAGCAAACACATTCACTATTTTAATAAACCTCCACCTGATATCCCACGAAAAATGATAAATTGATATATCCTGTAACAAAAATAAAAATGTACAAATATTTTTAACTACATAGAAATAATTTCCATTTTTTCTCCCCTTCCAGCAAACATATTCAATATTTAAATAAAGTTCCAACTGATATCCCACAAAAAAAGACAAATTAATATATCAGGTACAAAGAAATAAATGTGCAAATATTTTTAACAACAGAAATTATTTCTCTTTTGTCTCCTTTAATTCCAACAACAAAAAAAAAAAAAACGTGGTAATAATTTGAGCAATATTTCCATTTTGTCTCCTCTCGGGAAACACATGTATTTGAATAAGCCACCATCTTTCCCCCACAAAATGATAAATTGATATACCACGTAACCAAAAACAAACGTGGAAATAGTTTTAGCAATATAGGAATAATTTCCATTTTGTCTCCTCTCGGGAAACACACTCAATATTTGAATAAGCCACCACCTGATATCCCACAAAAAATTGATAAATTGATATATCACGTAACCAAAAACAAAACAAAGCAATATGGAAATAATTTGTCTCCTTTGAATAAGGCAATATCCCACCAAAAAAGAAATTGATATTTGACCAAAAACAAACGTGGAAATAATTTGAGCAATATAGATATAATTTCCATTTTGTCTCCTCTCGGGAAACACACTCAGTATTTGAATAAACCTCCACCTGATATTTTACAAAAAAAAAAAAATAAATAAAAAAAATTATAAATTGATATACCACGTAACCAAAAACAAAAGTGGAAATATTCTTAGCAATATAGAAAACAGATTGAGAAATTGATATATCACGTAACAAAAAATAAAAAAATGTGCAAATATTTTCAACAACAGAAATAATTTCCATTTTGCCTGCTTCCCAGCAAACGCTGTGTAAATGATGAATTTCCGTACCTCCCTTCTACAAGCCTAAGGGATTTAAAAAAAAAAACTATCTAAACAACAAACAAATAAAGAGGCCGGCTTTGGAAAAATATAAGGTTCCCTTGGCAGCTTAGTGTTGGCAAATACATTTCTCTTACCACTTTCTTTCTTATTTTCTGTTAGTTCAAATAATTTCTTCGTCTCTCTCATTTTTTTTTTCTGCTTGTTCATGGTCTTAACGGGGATACGCCATTCTTATCGTTTATGTATATATGTATATGTATATATATATATATATATATATATATATATATATATATATATATATATATATATATATATTTATGTATATGAGAGAGAGAGAGGATATAAATTTGTTTAACCTTAGGCCGAAAACTTATATATATTTATATTACCCTTAGGCCGAAAATTTACATTCCTTTCTTTATTCTTTATTTTATCGTTTCGCCTATTTACATTGCATTCTTTTTTCCATTCCGTTTGCAGACACTGCTAGAACCTCTTAAGTGGTTCATAGGCACTGCATAAAATTTCTTTAGAAAGATAAACATTTCTCCAATTTAGAGCTTCACTTCGCTGAACAAGAATTCACGTTACTAATGTTGCTCCAGTGAATTGGGAAAGTACATGAGCCATTTTCGAATAAATTTGATTTCCTCTGACAGGTCAAAAAAGAAATGTTTGGAAACAAAAACAAAAAAATTATATTTTCTAAAATAAAGTTATTGAAAGTTTCACTGAGCATAAAACGATTTTGCCATAAATGAAATATTGACTTAAAATCCTTTTTTAGTTTTCTGAAAAGAAAACTATTGTGCCGGCTTTGTCTGTCCTTCCGCTCTTTTTTCTGTCCGCCCTCAGATCTTAAAAACTACTGAGGCTGGAGGGCTCCAAATTGGTATGTTGATCATCCACCCTCCAATCATCAACCATACCAAATTGCAGCCCTCTAGCCTCAGTAGTTTTGATTTTATTTAAGGTTAAAGTTAGCCATAATCGTGCTTCTGGCAACGATATAGGACAGCCACCACCGGACCGTGGTTAAAGTCTCGTGGGCCGCGGCTCATGCAGCATTATACCGAGATCACCGAAACATTGATCTATTTTCGGTGGCCTCGATTATACGCTGCGGCGGTTGTACGGAAAACTCGATTGCGCCGAAGAAACTCCTAATTCCTTTCAGCTGAAGAAGTGAAGCCTAATCATCTTCTAACACAGAATGTCATCAAAACACAACCGCTCCTTTCATCTACTTCCTGACAAGGTCCTTCAGGATTAATCCTTATATGTCCTTTGAATTCCTTATTATTTTCCACTAAAAGTCGAGGCTTTTAATTTGGTTCCTGTGAAGTTAATCCCCAAAAATGATGAATATCTTTTATATATATATATATATATATATATATATATATATATATATATATATATATATATATATATATATATATATATATATATATATATATATATATATATATATATATAAACTTTGAATGGAATGGAATGGAATATAGAGTTTAGGCTAAAGGCCAAGCCCTGGGACCTATGAGGTCATTCAGCGCTGGAAAGGAACTTGCGAGCAGATATGTTTTGAAAGGTGTAACAAGACGTAAACCTCAAAGCAGTTTCACTATGAAATAATTGTTGTGAGAGGGTTGGATAGCAAGATGGAAGAAAGATAATATGAATGGTGGTACATTAACATAAAACTTAGAGAACTCTTTCATCAGAAAAGGAAAAACTGAATTCAGTTTCAGCAATAGGTTGATAATGTAATGTAGATATATTATTCCACAAGAAATTCGGTCACTTTTTATTTTTTGAAATGGAAACAAAGTGTTCCTGCTTTTGGACCTTGTACAGTGTCTGATACTGAGTAACTCTTAAGCTCCGAATACTTAAACAATAAATTCCTTTAGTAATTGCATCTGCTAAACACACTGGAGATAGTATTTTGTGCCAAATCATTTCATAGAATTAAAAAACTTAAAAATGCATGAACCATCATGAATAAATTAGGAATTTCAGTTGTTCAGTATCTAAAATTGACATCAAATCCTATCAATTCCTAGAAAAAAGTAATAACCCAGAGTTCCCACATCATTTTCAAGAAATATATTTTAAGTTCTGGCCTGGGTTGTAGGAAAAATAAAACACTTAAAAATGCACGAACCATCATGAACAAATTAGGAATTTCAGCTGTCCAGTATACTAAGATCGACAACGAATCATATCAATTCCTAGAAAAAAGGAATAACCAAGAATTCCCTCATTATTTCTAAGTAATATATATATTTAATGTTCATGTCCGGGTTGTATGAAATCAAAACATTCGCTCTTACTTCTCATTGGCTCAGCACATTGGGAAACTGTTTACTGGAACATTTCATTTTATTCCTCGAGTGACCATTGACATTAAAATAAACAATTACGCGAGCAATTAAATCAGAATACGTTATGTTGCATATTACAGAACGTGCATTATTGGTTACAGTAATCTTCACACAGAATGAACATTCATTCCAACGTACCCTATGTAATCGTCATGCTATCATATTCTCTTAATAATATATATATATATATATATATATATATATATATATATATATATATATATATATATATATATATATATATCATTCCTCTACCAGTATCATATTAAATGTTAATGGGAACTCCATGGCAGTTGATACGGAATAAAAGCCTTTTAATTTAATTGAAATATATATATATAAATATATATATATATATATATATATATATATATATATATATATATATATATATATATATATATACACATATATATATATATATATATATATATATATATATATATATATATATATATATTAATATCTCATATTATAATGTTTCTTTTACTTGCCTTATCGTGAGAAAACCATCGTCACTTGTCCGTATTTTATATATTTAATAATTTTTCGTTACTGATGTACTTTTAGGCTTGAAATCACTGAAAAGGTAAAAGAGAAATAAATGAACAAAACAGGTCAGGGATCTTAGAGGAAAATGGAATTTTAAACTCACTAAATAGAAATAAGTGACTGACCCCTCCATCTCCCCCTCCCCCCTAAAAAACGTCAGGAATTAGATAAGGCAACATCGCAAGCTTAAAAATTCTACCGTTCTGCCAACACTTCTCTTCTCGTGGAAAACCTGTTACCAAAAACCGTGTCAAGAATTCTGACGTTGTTTATTGTTACTGTAAACTAGATACGTAACATGCACAGGGAGTAAAACATTCGGGGTGCATTCACTGGCATGTCCAATTACAAACTGTCTTTTTGGCGTTCATGGTACGACGTACAACTGAAAATCCGCTCTCAGTTTTGCAAGTACACCTCCTCGGACCCTCAAGTTAACAAGGGTATTCTAATTGATATATATATATATATATATATATATATATATATATATATATATATATATATATATATATATATATATATATATATATTTAGAAATAATCAACACACAGCCACGTGTGGAGTGCAAATAAATTTCTGACTCACATCAGGATCGAACCCAGGTCTTTCAGTTGAAAGGCAAGTGGCACTCAGGTTTCGACTTCTTTTATGACTTGTATGGCCTAGTGGGCAGCGCCCTTGCCTTTCACTTGAAGACCTGGGCTCGATCATGATGTGAGTCAGAATATATATTTATATATATATATATATATATATATATATATATATATATATATATATATATATATATATATATATATATATATATGTGTATATATGTGTGTGTGTGTGTGTGTGTGCGTGGTATGTATATTATACATACATATATATACATATACCATTACTACAAAGCTCCTCTCGTCGACTGCAAGCCGCAAAATAAAATTCTGCAAACATTTAAAATCACCTGTAATTTATCTTTCAGCCCTTTGAAATCTATTCATCCGAACAGTGGAATGCTTTTGAAATGTATAACTAATGTGAATATCACCTTCCAATATATGCCAATTATTACATCCTCGTCGGTGATGGTAACAGCAGTGTATGCTTTTATACAGACTCCAATAGAATTCTCTGACTGGATGTTTCTGAAATGAAGAATATCACTTACGTGGAATATATCATACGAAATGTACAAAAGGGATTCAAATCATGACTGCCATATTTGGAAGTTTCAGAGACTTCTCATTAAAATAAGATTCCAAAGACTTACCGTTTGTATATCTCTGGGTGGCCGGTGATAAAGTCACGGGAAAAAAAGTCACGAGAAAAAAAAGTCACAGTTGTGGCTAGGAAAAAAGTCACAGAAACAAAGTCACGGGGGAAAAATTTATAATATTTCTTGGGGGTCATTATCTTTTAGATATGTACAGTCTTTTGTTTATGTTTATACGGAAATCCCCAACGAGATTGTACTAAACACGCCACAAAGGTGGGTATATACATACCGGGTTAAAACCCTTGGGGGTCACTATCTAGGAAAGATTATTGTGACTTTTTTCCTATGACTTTTTTTCCTGTGACTTTTTTTCGTGACTTTCTTACCTTGATTTAAATCTGTGGTAACTAATTGACGGTAAATTTAAAATGCCTGGAAAAGTAGATGATTTAAGAGGTTCTCCTTTCTCATTGAAAGAGTTTTGTTATTTCTTAATAATGATTTTATTTTGCTTTCCGGATTCTAATGAATTGAACCAATTGGTCGAATAAGTAACTGGAAACATCCATTAACAGTAAGAAAACACATTCATTAAAAGACAAAATTTGGAGGTTGGTCACATGATTTTTGTATGTCCAACAAAAAAAAAAAAGGAAAAAATGGGCCGAAGTTTCTTCGGCGCAATAAAGTTTTCTGTACAGCGTATAATCAAGGCCACCGAAAATAGACCTATCTTTCGGTGGTCTCGGTATAATGCAGTATGAGGCGCGGTCCATGAAACTTTAACCACCACCCGGTGGTGGCCTGCCCTATGCACGATCGTGACTCAATTTAACCTTAAATAAAATAAAAGCTACTGAGGCTAGAGGGCTGCAATTTGGTATATTTGATGATTGGAGGGTGGATAATCAACGTACCAATTTGCAGCCTTCTAGCCTCAGTAGTTTTTAAGATCTGAGGGCGGACAGAAAATGTTCGGACAGAAAAACTTTGGACGGACAGACAAAGTGTGCACAATAGTTTCCTTTTACAGAAAGCTAAAAAAAGAAGGTTAGAAAAAACAGCATCATATATACAGAATCTGTTCCCTGACAAGTGAACAGGATGCCTATGAAATGCCTTTAGTTTTAGAAGAAATTTTCAGAGATTATTCCTTAGCTAATTCATTAAATCTGATGAATAATTTCTAGAAGATAGTCATAAATAAAAGTGTATCCCAAAATTTATAAAAGAATGATCTTAGTTTCACTAAGAACATTGGCTGAACATTTGCTGAACAATATAAGAAGAAATGACTTAAATCTCGACTCTGACGAGAGGTTATTTTACTTGCTTTATCTCTCTCTCTCTCTCTCTCTCTCTCTCTCTCTCTCTCTCTCTCTCTCTCTCTCTCTCTCTCAATAGAAGAAGAAATGGTTTAAATCTCGACTCGTGACGAGAGGTTATTTTACTTGCTTTTATCTCTCTCTCTCTCTCTCTCTCTCTCTCTCTCTCTCTCTCTCTCTCTCTCTCTCTCTCAATAGAAGAAGAAATGGTTTAAATCTCGTGACGAGAGGTTATTTTCTCTCTCTCTCTCTCTCTCTCAATATAAGAAGAAATCTTAAATCTCGACTCTACTTGCTTTTATCTCTCTCTCTCTCTCTCTCTCTCTCTCTCTCTCTCTCTCTCTCTCTCTCTCTCTCTCTTCTCGTTTATGCACTAAACAGACACATTTTATGTATAATTCACGTCTCTTCTCTAAAGCACAATACAATTACAAGCATTATAACACCTTTGCATGATCCAGAAAGTACAAAATGGAATCGATGTACAGAAACGAAGCATCCCAAAGTATCACAACAAATGGAATCACAGGGAGGACAATAAGCAATGCCATACACACATATGAAGCTGAACACATGGAGAGAATAAAAAATCGTGCACTGTAAACTCCGCCAAAAAAAAAAATGAAGGTTGCATTCCGAGTTTGATCAAACAACGGCATAGTTGCAATTGAAAAGCACAAAAGGAAACTTTTGTAAAATAAAAAAAAACAAAAGTTTAACAAAATTCCACAAAACGAGGAACGGAGACATTTCCATGGTAACAGCAAAAACGTTATTTGCAGCGGAATCAAACCCAGCACGACTGGTTTGGGGCGCCGCGTTCTGTAAGGCGCAAAAGCGAAAGCGAAAAACGGCCACCTGAAACGTTTAAAAAAAAATCTAAAAAAAAAATCAAGAGGAACTCTGGCAGACATCGATGCAAAATGGAATGGAGCTTGCTGATGCTCTTTGACCGCCCCCGCCCGCCCCCGCTGCGTCACTTTCGAAGTTTATTACGAAAGTAAGTGAAAGTGATTAATTGACGTTGGGTATTTGAAAAACTGTGTCTATTGAACCTTATATATATATATATATATATATATATATATATATATATATATATATATATATATATATATATATATATATATATATATATATATATATATATATATATATATATATATATATATATATATATATATATATTATATACGTTATTATTATAGAAACATATTATTAATTTTAAATTTTAACGCTGTTCAGTTATCTGAATCATTAATATTTCTGTATATATTATTAACATACAGAATACACTACACAAAATCTCTTGCATGTAATAAAAATAAATCATACGACAAATACAAAGCATATCATAACATTCTGGAATAATAATGCTTTATACTTTTACAAGAGAATATCATGGGATTTATAATATATATATATATATATATATATATATATATATATATATATATATATATATATATATACATACATACATATCTTCTTGTCTGACACCCATGCATGCACTAACAGCACCAGGCACCATAACCTTCCCACCCCATTTTCAGAAAGCAGAAATGGACGAATTTTACTCTCCCAGAAGCTCTCTCTCTCTCTCTCTCTCTCTCTCTCTCTCTCTTGTCTCCCATTTTTTCTCTGTCCCTGGATCACAGACAAGCGCCTCGCCCTTGTCTCCTCTGACAGCCCTCAATTTTGCTCTTTTAGTCCTTGTCGTTATTTGGTTATATTATTTTGACCTTGTCCAGTCCTCTTGATATTTAATTATCCTGTCCTTCACCCTTCGTCTGACTCGATCAGTCAACCCCCAAGAATCAATTGGCCAATGTCGTTGACATATGTGCATACCCTGTGTGTGTGTTTTTTTGGTGTGTATGGGTGTAATCGTATGTATGTACACATTGTGTACACCCTGTGTGTGTTTTTTTGGTGTGTATTGGTATAACGTATGTATATATTTGTGTTTGAGGTCATTCATATTTTTATTTATTTTTCACCCCTGGTATCAATTGGTCAATGTCGTTGCCATGTCTGTGTACATCCTGTGTACATCCTGTGTGTGTTTTTTTGTGTACAAGGGTGTAACCTTATGTATATATTTGTTTGAGATCATTTATATTGTTTTATTTGCGTTCTTTCTTACAACGTATCTTCCACGTCACTTCGTTTAAAACGTTTCTGTTCTTTTAAACTTACACCAACACCCCGTGTGTCTGTATGTGTGTTTGAGTGTACGTGTGTGTCATGCATGGGATTTTTTTTTTTATTTCTGTCATTCTTCGCAATATCTCTTCCACGTCACTTCTGCTAACTGTTTCTCTGTTTCTATTTTTTTTATTGACTTACACCCATGTGTGTGTGTATGTGTGTACGCATGTATACACTTACATCCTGATCAGCCTTTTTATGGCTGTCATGCCCTACAATATCTGTTCGACATCTCTTCATTTGAAAATTAAATTTCAATTTCTTAAAACTTCCTTAACCCTTTCATTACCCCGTTTGTTTTTTTTTTTAAAGAAAATTCTTTTTCTTTTATTTTAAATCCTTCACCTCTTGAGACATTGTATTATTCCATATCCTCCTCCTCCTCTCCCTTCTAACCCCTCATTACCAGAATCAATTATTCCTTTAATTAAATCATTTACTCATTCATTAATGAGTTTTCTTCACTGAATCGCTTTATTCCGTCCGCTGGAAGAATGGAGAGGAAATATTGATTCCATTATAAATTATTACATTGGTTTTTTCCTCTTTGGAAGTAATGGCAAATTCCATTTATTTTAATGCTTCTTTTATCGGATACTGAATTAGCTCTCTCCTTTAGTAAAGGTGAAGCGTCACAAAGAAAACTTAAATGTGATTAAGTAATTTCTGTTTATTGCGTTCATCAAGTGAAGACGAAGCGGATATTGGATGTAATTATTGCAAACAGATGAAGATATCTTTGCTGTTATTTATTTCGATAGTTCGAAAACTCCCACATTTATTTACACACTATCTACACATATACATATATATATATATATATATATATATATATATATATATATATATATATATATATATATATATATATATATATATATATATACACTGCTGAGTTGGGAAGTTGGGCAAAACACGCTGGCATGCAAGCAGTTAGCCTGCCCAGGTAACTGTTTGGGTACAATTGTACTCAGGTTCCAACTTCTTTTATGACTTGTGTGGCCTAGTTGGCAGCGCTCTGGTCTTTCATTTGAAACACCTGGATTCGATCCTGTAGTGTGTCAGAAATTTATTTCTGTTCCACACGTAATTGTGCGTTGACATTTCTATCATATTAACTCGGAAAGGACTCGAAGAGTATACCCGTCTACTGTCAATCATTATTATCAGGTATTAAACATTATTCTTATTTTATAGCTCCGAGAGGAAGAATGTTGATAAACATTGACGAATATATCTCGGACTACAGAGAAATATATGATAAACTCAATTTATTATCAGGCTATTAAACATCATTCTTATTTTATAGTTTCGAGAAGGAAGAATGTTGACAAATATTGACGAATATATCCGACAACAGAGGAATAATGATAAACTATTTCAACAGGCTGTAGTCGTGAACGATCCCAGAATGAGGGTATATCACTATCAACTTGTTCACTCATTAGTTTCCCTGAATCTAAAAGGATAGATGTTACACTGTCCACGTTCTAAATAATAGTAAGGAAATGTACGTACGTCAAAACTTGGTCGAAAACAAGCTATTTATACATATATAATATATATATATATATATATATATATATATATATATATATATATATATATATATATATATATATATATATATATATATATATATATATATATATATATATATATATATATATATATATATATATATATATATATATATATATATATATATATATATATATATATACACACACACACACACGAAACATTATATTCAGAAACTGTTATGCCGGTGCAAATTATATCTTTAGAAAACCATCCCGACGCAAACCTGCCTAAACACGTAAACACGCTTCAGAATATGAATGCAGTATCTCTGAGACAAAGCACTGAAAGCAGTTGAATATGCTCATGTATAAATGCTGAGGTACATGCATGTTCATAAAGGTACTTAATGTCTTTGTTGTATAAGGTTTCTCACAAGGATATTCATTCATTTTTTATTAAAACTTAAAAAATAAAATGCAATAAAAATTTTGTTATATTACAAAAGGCTCGATTAGCTAATTATTTTAATGAACAATTATACAGCATTATTATTATTATTATTATTGTTATTATTATTATTATTATTATTATTATTATTATTATTATTATTAAGCTGATAAACCTCTATTCGTATAGAACAAGCCTAAAGGGTCCATTGACTTGAAATTCAAACTTCCAAAGAATGTGGTGTTCTATTGAATGAAGCTACAGAAGATAATAGGAAATACAGAAAGAAAAGATTAATAATTGAAATAATAAAAAAGATAATTTAAGTAATTAATAGATAAATGGATAAAATTATACATAAACTATTAAGACACAAGGTGATGTATTTGGATTTCGGAGTGACAACCGTTTTCTATATCCATTTAGACTTCCGTTTTCTTATGATTATCCTAACGTATACATATTGTCACTAAGCCATTCGACCAGAGTATATACTTACAGGGAATATGTGAAATCCAGGGATTTCACGAAATCCCTAGGGAACATGTGAAATGACCAGTTTGCTTAGGAACATTTAATCCCAAGGTCTAGTACTAAACACGGAGAAACAGTGATTCATCTACAGTGTTTTACCTTGTTTAGTACTAGTCCCTGGGGGAGTCAAATGTACCTCGCCATGTTTAGGACTGGACTGGGATCTGTGGGATCAAATGTCCCAGGATTAACTAAACATTTTGATCCATCCCTACTTCGCTGACTAGTTCTAGTCCCTGGGGTCAAAACGCGCCCCAGGGGACCTAATGTCCCCAGTGATTCATCTGCACTACTAAACACGTGTGACCCCGACCGGAGTAGCACTAAACATGGCGAATCAGCATAGATGAATCACTGTTTCGCCGTGTTTAGTACTAGCCCTCGGGGATCAGATGTTTCCAAGACGAACTGGTCATTTCACATATTCTCTAGGGATTCCGTGAAATTCCTGATTTCACATATTTACCGCAACATATATTTCTAAGCTTCTTTATCAATGGATATTGTCCCACCTACTTCATACGTTTCATCCCGAACGCTGCGGATGTTCACAATCCTTGATAACATTTCAAGAACTTGCCTGCTTTTCCCTGCAATTATGACACTTATTTTGAACGAACAAGTCTCATTTTCAATCTATCTTGGGGAAACTTGGTAGCACCCGCCCAAATCCACCAAAAGTTTGTCAAGTGCTGAGGGTTATTTCGTTTTGTGAATCATTTCTTAGGTTAGGTTAGGTTAGGTTAGGTTAGGTTGGTTATGTTGGGTTAGGTTAGGTTATGTTGGGTTAGGTTAGGTTAGGTTGGGGATTAGGTTAGGTTAGGTTGGTTAGGTTAGGTTAGGTGAGTGCTGAGGGTTATTTCGTTTTGTGAATCATTTCTTACTTTCCTAAACTTTATCTGCACAACATGAATTCCTCTTTCAAAATATGTTATTCGTGGTTTTGTTGTTATTTACTACTTGCAGTGAAAGGAAAAACATTCTCAGACTTTTATAGATGATTTATTTTCACATTTCTTCTTCCATAAATACCAAAACTATTCTTTATGCAGGTTATATTTTTCACACAAAAAATCTCACCCCACGTTATTTTTCGGACTACAACCGCGGCCCCCGCCCCCAAATGAAAACAGGTGAGATGGAGGTAAAGATTGAATTTTGAAAAATTGCACATTATGGCTGACTGGTAAGAAAATCCTTTATTGAAATCAGCAGGGGCTATTTTTCACCGAAAGAGAAAAAAAATTTGATCTTGGCTCATAGTGGGGTACTCTCTCTCTCTCTCTCTCTCTCTCTCTCTCTCTCTTTATGCTGGGAAGTTTGATACCAGAAGAAATTGAAAACATGATAAAAACCGATCAGGAGAGAAGACGGAATTAATATCAGTAGGGATTAATATTAACAAATGCATATTCTATTCATTTGCATCAATACTCCCAGCTTAAAGGGTTTATGATAGATTTCCTGAATTACAGTTATAATAGACAAAATCGGTTAAGTAAGATAATCCGCTCTCTGCAATGGAGAGATGCTGGATTTGATAAAGGCTTCAGGTATCACTCGACAATATTAATTTGTTATCGTCATAAATACAGGAATAATGTAAAATCTTGGAATTAGCTGGCAGGAGAGTGAGTGGTTTGGTGTGAAAATAGGCAGAGGCGTGGGTATTCTATTGAGATATTTAGCATTGCTTTGGAAAACTCCTGGAAAGTACTGGAGATGTGGAAGCCATTTGTGGGATAAAAGCGCAGACAGTGAAGAAAAAATTCGTCAATATCCAGGAAGTGAAAGAAAAAAGTTAAGTATAACTTAGTTTTACCAGACCACTGAGCTGATTAACAGCTCTCCTAGGGCTGCCCCGAAGGATTAGACTTATTTTACGTGGCTAAGAACCAATTGGTTACTTAGCAACGGGACCTACAGCATATTGTGGAATCCGAACCACATTATAGCGAGAAATGAATTTCTATCACCAGAAATAAATCCCTCTAATTCTTCATTAGCCGGACGGAGACTCGAACTCGGACCTAGCGAGTGCTAGCCCACAACTCTATCGACTCGCCCAACAAGGAACTATAAAGTTCGCGCCAGTTAGAGGTAAGTGCAGTTGTGCGTAGGGTTTTAGACGCACTGCTGATGAGACTTCTGTGTTGCTGTGAGACACGTAACGTAGTAGAAGTTTGTGTAGATACCTTTTCATGATTCATCAGTTAAAGCACGAATTTAATGGTGATCCTTGTTTCTGCAGCCATCCCTGATGTGGAAATGGCTTGGAAATAAAGTCAAAACCGGTCAGGACCTACACCCCGTCTCTTATTTTTCACCTGTGGTAATGTGTGATAACTGAATCGCATACAAAAGTGATTATAATCATATATATATATATATATATATATATATATATATATATATATATATATATATATATATATATATATATATTATATATATATACATTACTCTATATATAAATTAATCCAAACACATATATTTCCAAAATTAATCCAAACACATATATGCATACAATATGCAAAACCAACCAATTTGACCACAGAATACTGTTGTCTTCCTACGTACAAATACACCAGGGAACCCTCACATATATAACCAGAATAAAACATATTTCCACACAGCACTTGGTGAATTTCATAATTCCATGCAGAGGACTTACACCCAATACCGCAGGCATCCTCCTATTTACCTCCAGGTGGGCTCTCGTCATTTATACAATAATATATAATCTAGGAAGCGGAGGCGTATTGTTTGAGCCTCATTTACGTGTAATCGGATGGACACCTGATTTGCTTCTGGGAGCTTATGCTAGATTTGCCCTTTCAGATTTGGGAACTTTGTATGGTTGGTCCACCAAAATGACATTTCTCCCTGGTTTTAAATAATCACTATTTGTGTGTTGCAATAGTGAATCGTTATGATAATATAAGATGTGAATCATGGGGGGAATTTATGGTCTAAATATGGGAATTCCTTTACTATATATTCATCACATATTCACATCATCATGAATATTTTCCATGAAATATTCTTTCCGAGTTAAGGTGCTTACTCATTTACCGTGACCGTTTCAAACGACAAATTAATATAGATGTGATTACAGGGTACAAAATGTCAACCCATGTAAATTATTATTTGGGTTTAGTGGGGAAACCATTCCAACATTTAAATACATGGCCTGAAGGGAATTTAGATAACTAACATAATTGTTTCGTATCCAAACGCATCATTTATATTATGAGAAGACATTACAGAATTTATACAAACGATATATATATATATATATATATATATATATATATATATATATATATATATATATATATATATATATATATATATATATATATATATATAACAATTATTATAAAAAAAAAAGCTGAACACTACATGACCACCAGAATCTTTTACATAATCCTAATGGCCATCAACGTTTGGGAATCTCCGATAATAGTCTGTAATAGGCCGTTATCTTGATAACAGGCCCCCCTAATTATCCCCAGATTGTGGATACGAAGGCAAAACTCACTCATTCTTCAAAATGTAATTATCATAGCTCTCCTCGTTATCAACAGACTTAAACGATAGGGTTTTATTGGGTTCCCCTTAATTACTTGCTATCAGCAATTTAGGGGGAATTCCACCCTTGCCTGAGAGAGAGAGAGAGAGAGAGAGAGAGAGAGAGAGAGAGAGAGAGAGAGAGAGAGATTGAATTTCGTATCACAGAAATAACTAATTAACTGAACGATCTCGAACGGAGAATGAAAATCATCATAATGAGGCGGAATAATGGAGTTGATGAAAGTGGCAAAAATTCATTAAGCTTTATTATAATAATAATAAAAAAACGCATTAGCTAGTGGAAATGCAGAATGTATGAGTCGTGTATATCTGATATGAATGGTAATTAATTAGGTAGCTTGGCACAAACATTTAATTATACGTCGCTACTCTGAACTATGATGTTTCTTTGTCTGGATAATGAAAATAGATAATGAGAGTTCAGGTCATGATACTTATTGACTCACTATCTCGTAACAGCTTTTTCTCATTATACTTTATTATTATTATTATTATTATTATTATTATTATTATTATTATTATTATTATTATTATTATTATTCAGAAGACGAACCCTATTCATATGGAACAAGTCCACCAAAGGGGACACTGACTTGAAATTCAAGGAAGAAGTTAGAGGAAGTAAAGGGAAATACAGAACGAGATCCCACTTATTAAAAGAGAAAAAAAAAATAAATTAACGAATTAATGAATAGAAGAAATGTATTGAAATGCAAGGAGAATTGCATTAGGTTAGCAATGCATCGCATCTTCGCTTGAACTTCTAAATCGCATCTTGACACCCTTGAACTGTTCCACAGTCCAAAGGTTGAAGGACCTCTGGAGCTGACGACAACCTCAAGGAGACTGTTCCGTATTCCAAGCGGACCCCCACACCAAAATTGATCCAGGTGGAATGTGAAGAGGAATAAAGCAAACATATCTTTGTGACTGTTCATCAAAGGACAACTAAGTCAACCACCTTTTCTAATCCTACCAACGTTGTTATTCCAGTTGCTACTTAAAGTGTATTTAAAGTCAACAGGGATATGTACATATGAGCTGATATAATCTTATATCTTTCTTCAAAGCAGACTGATTTCAATTAAATGTCACCTTTAACTAACATATGCGAGTTCGAATCCCACTACAAGAGGTGTGTTTTACTCATCAGTTCTCCATGTAGATTCAGTATTGGAATGTTTCATTTTTATGTCCTGATAGAACTTATATTATGAACCACAGAAAAATCCTTTTTCCTTGTACTGAAAAACAATAGAAAATATATTGATTTTTCTTCTATAAGCCCTTCGCTATTCTTATATAGGCGTTCAAGGTGCTTTCGTGATTATTTATATAAAAAATAACAGATCAAAGTAATAATTTCATAAAAGATCCACAGAGATTTAGGAGCTCTTTTTTACTGATACAAAAAAAAAAAAGTAAAAATATCCGAAGTTTCTTCAGCGCAATCGAGTTTTCTGAACAACCGCTACAGCATACAATCAAGGCCACCGAAAATACATCTATCTTTAACCACGGCCCGGTGGTGGTCTATCTTATATCATTGTCAGAAACACAATGATGGCTAACTTTAGCCTTAAATGAAATTGAAATTACTGAGGCTAGAGGGCTGCAATTTGGTATGTTTGGTGATTGGAGGGTGGCTATCAACATACCAGTTTGGAGCCCTCTAGCCTCAGTAGTTTTTAAGATCTGAGGGCGGACAGAAAAAGTGCGGACAGAATAAAGTGCGGACGGACAGACAAAGCGGGCACAATAGTTTTCTTTTACAGAAAACTAAAATAAAAAATATTCTAAAAAGGAACAACAGGGAATCATGATGAGTACTATTATTTTTGAAGCCCTTTACCTATTAGACATGAATTCTTCCTTTAGCTCATTTTGCTTGTAACTAGAAGACAAAAAACCTCCCTTTGTTTATGACAAAAATTCCTGCGGTTTTTCTCTCTCCGGATCAAATGCACAATTCCCCAGCGATTTAGACACAACAGAACAAAATTCAATTACATGGAAACTCTTCATATACTTACTTTCACTCCGTTGGGCATATTTTTAAAAAGTTACATTGAACAAGGACGATGTCCCTACGGAACAGCCTACGGAGAACATCGACTACTGTTCAAATATTCAACTACAGAACCTGTTGGAGTTTGGGGGATTATTAAACTACAGCCAAAAATTTCCTTTTGATCTTAAATGATTTGGTACTGACATGCTTTAAACGTTATAGGTGTACATGAATATTAATTGAAAATCGCTAAATGATACAAATACACATATATACATATATATATAGTACAAATATATATATATATATATATATATATATATATATATATATATATATATATATATAAATATATATATATATATATATATATATATATATATATATATATATATATATATATATATACACATATATGTATGTATGTATGTGTGTGTGTGTGTGTGTGTGTGTGTAGGGACAAAACAACCATGCGAACACTGATTTACCATTCGAGCTATTAATACTTTTGATAAACCTTCCACCAAAATCCTTTGAAACCAACAAGCAGGATATGATATGAAGATTTTTTTGGTTGTTTCTACAAGAAACTTTTGAACTCTCGTGATGGGGAAGGCAAATTCGTTCGTTACCTAAATGTTAAACTGAATTAATTCATTGTAGCTCAATTCCAGCTGAAATATCAATGCGAAGCAAGAGAAAATCATGAACTTGTCCACTTTGAATTTTCAGAGGATTTATGTGACAATTATCTTCAAGTAATTTATCAAATTAACTTTCATAATCACATATATGTGTTTGTTTATATATATATATATATATATATATATATATATATATATATATATATATATATATATATATATATATATATATATATATATATATATATATATATATATGATTATATATATATATATATATATATATATATATATATATATATATATATATATATATATATATATATATATATATATATATATATATATACACAATATAAATGTATATATATATTTCTCAATTTCTCTTTAAATAATGGGCAGGAGTAGTAGTGAAATTAAAATGGGATATTCATTCATTTGACATAAAACGAACTGTATAAGAAGCGAATATTTTTATTCATTTAATGACACTAGATCTCATAGCTTTAAATGCAGAGTAAAATTTACAAGTAGAACCTTTATTTTCTCTTAGATGCTATTAATGTTGGTGTTCTATCACATATAGTTAGTACAAAGAGACGGCATCGCATCAGGAACTTACGAGCGAGCTGAGATATCCAGAAACAAATGATTATTACCTACAATTATTACCACTAACCAATCAACAAAATTATATCTCTGCATGTAAGAGATCCAATTACTATTAATTTCGTTCGCAGATTAATTATGACGTAGGTAAAGGCGATTCAAAATTATCATATATTTTCCACGATTTGTCCGGGCGTGCATTTCTCCGATCTAGGGGGGACCACTTAATGAGAAATATCAGATACGCCAACCCTAACGAAATAACCTAGAATTAAAGTCAGTTTCTATCAGCTCATAATTCTATTAGTGCGTTAATTAATAATCATTATTTTGATATGGGAAATAGGCAGGTTCCACGCGCCAGGTTTTAAATATTTCAGTGACCTGAAAGTCATTCGGAAAAGTCTCTAAAGTGTAGTTTCATCTTCATAACAACGATTAAAAAATGGCTCCCAAGTTTCTTCGGCGCAATCGAGTTTTCTGCACGGCGTATAATCAAGGCCACCGAAAATAGAGCTATCTTTCGCTGGTCTCGGTATAATGCTGTATGAGCCGCGGCCCATGCAACGTTAACCACGGCCCGGTGGTGGCCTGTCCTATATCGTTGACAGAAGCACGATTATGGCTAACTTTAACCTTAAATAAAATCAAAACTACAGAGGCTAGAGGGCTGCAATTTGGTATGTTTGATGATTGGAGGCTGGATGGTCAACATACCAATTTGCAGCCCTCTAGCCTGAGTAACTTTTAAGATCTGAGGGCGGACAGAAAAAGTACGGACAGAAAAATTGCCGACAGAATAATTTTCTTTTACAGAAAACTAAAAAGGGAAATTTATTTCCTGTTATACTAAAGGAATATTAATTTTTATCATACCAAATCAATATATATTTACTATTGTACAAATCTGATATTTATTTCCGTTTTATTCAGTATCATAATGTGCAAGAAACAGAAGTATAATTTAATTATTTGATAAACTGTTGAGACTTTTTTTCTTCATATTTCCATTTTGTTGTTACATGATTGAAATGATTATTATGATTCATATTTAGTTTCCTAGGACATTTCACGTTTCATATTTCAATAAAATTTTTAAGTGAATTATTGTTTTTATTCCTTTTATCTTTTATGATTAAGTAACAATATACTTGCATCAATACTTATTATAGGCAAAACAAGTCGGGACGAAACCTAACAATGAACAACGTGATACAAACAAATGTTTCCGACCGGTAGATCTAGTGATGAGATTTAATTCTTAGTGGAATGGAGTTTAGAGTTTAGGCCGAAGGCTAAGTACTGGGACCTATGAGGTCATTCAGAGCTGGGAGGGAAATTGAGAGTAGGTAGGTTTGCCAGGGGTAACAGGAGGAAAACCTCAAAGCAGTTGCACTATGCTTGTTTCTCTAATCAAAAGCTGGTTGCCCAAGATTGAAATGTTCATTGGCATTTCACTGAAGAGTCACAATGTGAAACTGTTTCCTCAACAACCCAGCATCCCCCATAGAATGGGGACCTAGGAAATTTACGATGCTCAATTTTACAGTTTGGTAAATCGTGTAGCTTACATCGACTCGCCTATGAAATATTCAAGTCTAAAATATCAATATATTTTTTTTCTATTGCTGTTTTGCCATTCACTTTCATAAAAGTAGCAGCTTTCCTTTTTAACTTTCCTCTCTATAACGTCCAGTTTTTTAGAATGTTTGGTTCTGAGGGAACATTCGCTGTGTTCAGCCCTGTGTTCTCGGCTGTAGGTGAAGCTGCCTAATAATCATTTCTAATGCTTCTATTGTAGATGTATTTAAGGAACTCAGCCTCATAGAAAATTGGAATAAGATACCAGCACGTAACGAGTTGGAATAAAAATAATTTTTCTTTTAGGTAATGACTTTGGAATGCCTAAGGAAGATCTGGAAAATGGTAGGCCACCCAACAACTTATATAAAAGGCCTAATGTATAAAAAAAGGAGAAAATTGCAAAAAAATAAAATATATGAAATGGCTACGTTTGCTGAAGTTAACCGGTTTTTTTCTAACTTCTCTTAGGCACTTTGAGAAGTTATATATCTTCAGCTCCCTAGATGTTGGAGAAATGTGGGAAAGTTAGAACAGTAACTTTCACAAATTACCCAAAGTCAGTTCCGCCTTTTGACCCCGGGCTTATTCGCAAAAGAAGGCCCGGTGCTCTTTGAAAACAATTATTCCTTTATATATGTCCTTTCTTTTTCCTATTGTCGTTATTTTTCTGTTTACGAGAAAAAACAATTTAAAAAATGCACCGAAGTTTCTTCTGCTCGAACGAGTTTTCTGTACGACGTATAATCGAGGCCACCGAAAATAGATCCATCTTTCGGTGGTCTCGGTTTAATGCTGTATGAGCCGCGGCCCATGAAACTTTAACCACGGTCCGGTGGTGGCCTGTCCTATATTGTTGCCAAATGCACGATTATGGCAAACTTTAACCTTAAATAAAATAAAAAAAAAACTACTGAGGCTAGAGGGCTGCAATTTGGTATGTTTGATGATTGGATGATGGTGGATGATCGACATGTTGTTAAGGTCTGAGGGCGGACAGAAAAAGTTTGACAGAAAAAGTGCCAGAAAAAGTGTGGACAAAAAAGTCGGACAGATAAGACTGCGGACAGAAAAAGTGCTCAGAAAAAAGTGCGGACAGAAAAATGTCTGAGGCGGACAGAAAATGTGCGGACAGAAAAAGTGTGGACAAAAAGTCGGACAGATAAGACTGCGGACAGAAAAGTGCGGAAAAAGTGCGGGCAGAAAAAAAGTGCGGACAGAAAAAGTGTGGACAAAAAAGTCGGACAGATAAGACTGCGGACAGAAAAAAGTGCGGACAGAAAAAGTGCGGACAGAAAAACTGCGGACGAACAGACAAAGCCGTCACAATAGTTTTCTTTTACAGAAAACTCAAATTTGAATTATTGTCTTTTCATTTTCTGTTCTCAGAAGAGTCACTCTCCTTATATTTTAATAATTCACTTACACTTTTATCCACTTATTTATTATTTTTTTCGTTAATCTATTTTTTTTTAATAACTTATCAAGACATATTTCCTTCTGTTACTTCTTCCATGAACACCATAATATTCTTGGGAAGCTTGAATATAAAGTCAATGGCCCCTGGAATTGTTCCAAGTGAATAGGGTTCGTCTTCTGAATAATAATAATAATAATAATAATAATAATAATAATAATAATAATAATAATGCTAAGAAATTCACAATCTCGTGAAAAACAATCCACAGTTATATAGTGAACTATATTGCTATGTAAAATAAACAAGCAATATAGTTTAGTATATAACCGTGGATTTTTATTAAATAATAATAATAATAATAATAATAATAATAATAATAATAATAATAATAATAATAATAATAAGATTTGATGTAATTTTAGATACTTATTTACTAAATGGAATTCTATGAGATGTTTATTCTCTTAAGCTTCCAAAAATTTATATAAATTTAGCTGCATAATAATAATAATAATAATAATAATAATAATAATAATAATAATAATAATAATAATAATAATAATAATAATAATAATAATAATAATAATAATATTTGATGTAATTTTAGCTGCTTATTTGCTAAACGGAATTCTACTAGATGTTTATTCTCTTACGCTTCCAAAGAATCTACAGAAATTTAGCTACAAAATTAAGCAAAACAATTTAGAGACACGTATCCATGTCATCACATTTTAGGAAAAACTCTTCAGCCAGTCAATTAGCTTTGACGCAAACTAAACTGATAAGAAAAATTACCCGACTCTCAAAAATTTATGTTCGCTTTCATGGAGAATGAAAAAGAGTGGAGAACTACTCAATCTTTTTTCAGGAAATGCGTCTTTATTTCTTGGAGCTAATTTGAACGGCAGTTGCAAAACAGTTTCTGAGGAATCTCACACTAACAACATTATTATTATTATTATTATTATTATTATTATTATTATTATTATTATTATTATTATTATTATTATTAGTTTGGTTTATCACAGTCATTTTATTTCTATTTTCAGGTCTTGATGCTTATCAATTTGTTCTATATCTATCTCATCTACTCTGGTGTCCCTTGGTATTGCGACGTCATTGAGTGATACTTTCTTCATGATTTTGTCAATCAGCGTCAAGTCTGGTCTATTGGCACGTATCACCCTATTATTATTATTATTATTATTATTATTGAGAAGATGCACCCTACTCATAGGGAACAAAATCACGGGGGCCACTGACTTGAAATTCCCCGTCGGGGCGCAGTGCCGTCAGTGCACCTCACGGGATGCACTGTAGGCATTACTAAAGGTTCTTTGCGGCGTCCCTTCGGCCCCTAGCTGCAACCCCTGTCATTTCTTTGACTGGACCTCCATCCATATTATCTTTCTTCCGTCTTGCTATCCACCTTCTCCAAACAATTATTTCAAAAGTACAACTGATTTGAGGTTTTCCTCCTGTTACACCTTTCAAACCTTTTACTCCCAATTTCCTCTCCAGCGCTGATTGGCCTCATAAGTCCCAGTGCTTGGCGTTTGGCCTAAACTCTATATTCCATTCCATTCCAGGAAGATGACACTTCTACCATCATAACACAAACAGTTCATAAATTGTTTATAGATTAATCTACCACAAATGCGTTACGATTTATGAAAATAGACCTGGTCTGAATTATTATCGGTTGCCGGATAAATAATTAGTTTGCGTTATAGATGATTATCCAAGGGGAAATTAATGTAATAAGCTGGATGCGGATTATTGTGAATTCATAATTGAAATGTCGAACTCCCGATCGCCGGCTTATTCATGAAAGGGTGGAATTCGTTAACTAATCGTGTATGAATACACATATACGCATTCATGCATACATATACAAATATAAATATGTATATATATATATATATATATATATATATATATATATATATATATATATATATATATATATATATATATATATATATATATATATATAATATATATATGTCAAAATAATGTTGTCATTTATACAATGAAGGAGAAAAAACTATATATAATTTCTTAGAAAGTATTTATATGTGTCAGGTATTATAAATCAGTCTTTTTGCTTAAAATGCATTAAGAATATATATATATATATATATATATATATATATATATATGTATATGTATATATATACATATATATATATATATATATATATATATATATATATATATATATATATATATATATATATATAATCTTTAAGCAAAAGCCTGATTTTATAATAACTGACGCATGCATACTTTCTAAGGGATTACGTTTAATTTTTCTCTCCCTGATTCACGCTAAAATACGCAAGGTAACATAATTTGGGCAAACCTATTTATTTACGCTGTTATTTCGTTATCCATTCGCTAAATGGACCACTAGGATTTAATTCCCATTAGCTTGTTTCCTGTCCTCTCGTGAAGAGGGGTTAAAAGGGATTAATACGTTCCTAAAA
>NC_089797.1:2220000-2297500 GCF_040412425.1 Macrobrachium rosenbergii
GAGGAAAACCTCAGAGTAGCACTATGAATCAATTGTTAGGAGAGGGTTAAGGAAAGTAAGATGGAAGAAAGAATATGAAAGGAGGTACAGTAAAAGGAACGAAAGGGGTTGCAGCTATGGACAGAAGGCACGCTGCAAAGAACCATAAGTAATGCCCACAGTACCCCTAAGGGGTTCCTGATGTTATTAACTCTTAAAAGCTTCCTTCGATAAGATGATGAAAATGGCACCAGGCGAATTTGGAGTAATGCAAAATAATGAGTAATAATTTACAGAAAATGTATCACTCGAATATTCAAATATACATTTTCCAAAAGACAGTAAAAAAAAAAAAAGCCCTCTTCCAAAGCATAATTTTAAAAAGGTGCCGTTGTGATGGAAATGGAGAGTGACAGAGTTGCCCAGATTTGCCAGAACTGATTTTGCATTCATCCGGTTGAATATAAACGGCGGAGTATATGCATTTAACATTTGGGCTTTCCCGTACTGTTTAAACTGAAAGCTTCGATCAGATGGTATAATTCACTCGCTGGCGAATTGAGAGGTTCGTGATACTCTAATTCCTGCGCAGGTTAACTGCAAAGCGATGGGTTATTAATGTGATCTGAATACATGAATCTATGCAGCGTGTAAGATTGTACATGTTCTGGTGTAGCTTGAAATGGTCAGGTTTCAATATCATATTTCAGCTTCAAACTTTGACATCGGTTCTGCCCTAAAATAGAAGAATACTGCAGTATCTGCAACAATACAAAACTGAGAAAAATGGTAGATACTGCAGTTTTCCCTTGCTTTACTACTGATTTTGCAGATACTGCAAATGGGGGCCCTTTCAGCTTCAAGCTTTGAAATCGGTTCTGCCCTAAAAAAAGAATACTGCATTATCTGCAACAATACAAAACTGAGAAAAATGGTAGATACTGCAGTTTTCCCTTGCTTTACTACTGATTTTGCAGATACTGCAAATGGGGGGCCCTTTCAGCTTCAGCTTTGACAAACGTTCTTGACATCCGTTCTGCCCTAAAACTGAGAAAAATGGTAGACTACTGCAGTATCTGGGCTAAAAATACAACTGAATAAAACTGCTGATTTTGCAGATGCCTTACTACTGGTTTTGCAAATGGGACTCCCTAAATACTCGTGGAAAGCATTGAAGAATCATTCTGAAACTGCAGCAACTTTTGCATTAGTGTTTCAGGAGCCCAACAAGTGGCATATCTCAATTTCGAAAATTTTGCAGATACTGCAGTTTTCCTTGCATTACTACTGATTTTGCAGATACTGCAAATGGGACCCCCCTAAATACTCCTGGAAAGCAATGAAGAATCATTCTGAAAGTGTAGTAACTTGCGTGTTAGTGTTTCACGAGTCCAGTAGGTGACATATCTCAATTTCGAAAATTTTGCAGATACTGCAGTTTTCCATTGCCTTACTACCGATTTTGCAAAAAAGTTAAATATACCTTAGTTTTACCAGACCACTGAGCTGATTAACAGCTCTGTTATGTTTCGACTATCGAAAGGTGAACGAGGTGACTAAGGTGGACTGTTATCCTTTGCCTCGTATAGAGGACTGTACTGACCGTTTGGGAAAGTCCAAATATATTAGCAAATTTGTTTTATGAAAAGGGTCCTGGCAGGTCCCTCTTTCCATGCGTGCTAGAACCTTATCGGCGTTTGTAACACCGCAAGGTTTGTTTCAGTGCAAAGTGATGCCGTTTGGGATGAAAAATGCGGCAGCCCCTTTCCAAAGATTGACGAATACTTTGATGTATGGTTTAGAAGGTTTTGTTGTATACGTAGACGATATTGTCATCTATAGTGATGACTGGGAGACGCATCTGAAAAGAATCAAGACTTTGTTTGAGCGTTGAAAAGAGCAGGTTTGGTTGTGAATTTGAAAAAAAAAAAAGTGAGTTTGCCAAAGCGCAGATCGTGTATTTAGGCAGATACTACAGTCTTCCATTTCAGGGCAGTGTTTGCATCGTAATGTTCCTGAACCGTTGCAATATCGTATCGGAAATGAATGACGCCATCTCACTCTGCCTTCGAAAAAGTCTTGTGAAGCAGAGCTCAGGGGGAATAATAATTAATCATAAATAAAAGGTGGATTAATGGCGAGGTTCCCAGGAATTACATTATGTTACGCCAACGTTTGTTTTATTAATATTATGGATATGGAACAATTTACATATACTACAGATTTCCCTAGTAAAAATTTAGGAAGATAATGAGAAATGTTAAGTCTTCCTTCTGGCTCAATAGGGTAAGATTCTGATGGTACTTGCAAGGTTATATATATATATATATATATATATATATATATATATATATATATATATATATATATATATATAATATATATATATATATATATATATATATATATATATATATAATATATATATATATATATATATATATATATATATATATATATATATATATATATATATATATATATATATATATATATATATATATATATATATATATATATATATATACACGCGCTTGTGCGTGTGTACTCAAATCAGATCTCATACACAAATCTTGAAACGTGAACGAGAACTTAGGTTCCTTTATAATTAATCTCATCCATTCAACGAAATAATATCTTGGATCCTTGAGAGGTGATGTGTATTACACTGTTAAAAAATAATTTAACATCAGTCTATTTTAAAAATTC
Organism: Macrobrachium rosenbergii; assembly: GCF_040412425.1. Taxonomy (NCBI): domain Eukaryota; kingdom Metazoa; phylum Arthropoda; class Malacostraca; order Decapoda; family Palaemonidae; genus Macrobrachium; species Macrobrachium rosenbergii. The sequence continues at coordinate 2,222,689 of NC_089797.1, forward strand.
AATAAAGAAATTCAGATAAAATTAACCAGTCTTTAAGTAATAGTCTCATTTCATGATATTTCCCTATGACCTAAAACTAAATATATGGATGAAATATTATTTTAATGTTTATTTAAAAGTCATCTATAGCCATCATAATCATACACCCAGATTCAAGTAGAATCTTGACTGTAAAAGAAAGACAATATTGAATTAAACCCGACTGTTATTGGATTACTGAAAATAACTGAATATCACTGATAAAATACTCTTTCAAAGATGAAAAGCAATACGATATTACACTCATTTATAATACAGCAACGGATATTAATAACCGAACATCACCGAGAAAATACTCTTTCAAAGATTGAAAGCAATATGATATTACATTCATTTACATTACAGTAACAGATATTTAGTCATTCTGAATCTAAATGCAGATTGAAAACGTTTCATCTTCACATAAAGGCGGAAATGGATTCAGCATTTGCAGAATGGTTCAAGAACAAGGGGTTTCCAATTATGCCTTTTGGTTTAAAGAAATTAGGATGAATACTGGCAGATGGAAATTCGTGAATGATCGTTTTTCAGTGTCTTTCGGAAATTCAAACGTTTTAATGTTATACGTACATACACGATATATATATATATATATATATATATATATATATATATATATATATATATATATATATATATATATATATATATATATATATATATAATGGTCCTGTCTTTCTGACAAACTAAACAAACTTTGTGAAGTCGAAAAAAAAACAAGTAAAATGCGCCGAAGTTTCTTCGGCGCAATCGAGCTTTCTGTACAGCGTATAATCAAGGACACCGAAAATTGATCTATTTTCCGGTGGTTTCGGTATAATGCTGTATGAGCCGCGGCCAATGAAACTTTAACCACGGGCCAGTGGTGGCCTGTCCTATATCGCTGCCAGAAGCACGATTATGGCTAACTTTTACCTTAAATAAAAAACAAACTACTGAGGCTAGAGGGCTGCAGTTTGGTATGTTTGATGACTGGAGGGTGGATGATCAACATACCAATTTGCAGCTCTCTAGCCTCAGTAGTTTTTAAGATCTGAGGGCGGACAGAAAAAGTGCGGGCTGGAGAAAGTGCGGACGGACAGACAAAGCCGGCACAATAGTTTCCTTTTACGGAAAACTAAAAAAACGAGTGAAAATTCTGTTGATTCATTTACTCATTTTCGTGTTCCCGGTTGCATTAATGAATAATTGACTAAAAAGACATTTTTTTTATAATTTGTAATATGAAAATTTCCATAAACCTTAGTTTCCATTATATGGCGGTATCAGAGAGACAATCCTATTACGTTGAAATTCTGATTGATAAAAAAAAATAAATCATGGCTTTCATATAAATGATGTTATTTCAAGTGTCGTGGAGAATGCCATTATGACTGGGAATTGGCAACGTTCCATAAAATCATTATTGCTTCGGGGTACATGCATTAAGACTACAATTTTATCAAAGCACTTAATAGGATTGCCCCAAAAAAGGTGGACATCTATAACTTTGCAATTAGCGTCATTGATAACGTGCGTATCAAGTAATGATGATAATGATGATAATAAGATGAAATTGATAACTACTATATAATAATGATAATAATAAGATGAAATGGATAACTACTATATCAAGTAGTGATAATAATGTTCATAATAAGATGAAATTGATAACTTGTATATCAAGTAATGATAATAATGATGATAATAATAAGATGAAATTGATAAAAATGTTGAAGAACAAATTCCAAAGGGGAAGAAACTTTGAAACATAAAGAAGGAAACAAAATTAGGAAAAAAAAATATAAAAATGAAATTGATAAAAATGATGAAAAAGAAAAACCTAAAGAGGAAGAAACTTTAAAACATAAAGAAGGAAACAAAATTAGAAAATAAAAAGTATAAAAACATCAGTGAAAACAGGAACCAAACAATTAGGTGATGATGCATCAGCAATTTCCGAGTAAAAATGCCCATAAAAGTAATTGGAGCGAGGAAATAAATGGACCATCATGCTGAAGTAATGATTAACTGGTTTGCTTTGGTTACTTTGCAGCATTATTGCAAACATTTCCCGGCATTAGAGGTGCAACTAAATCGCGTGGGATTGTATCTACTTAAATAATTTTTTTAAAATGTTGCTTTAGTTTTTCGTTGAATGTTAAAAGGATACTTGATTTTTTTATATTATGACTATGGTTTTTATTAATGATCGGGTAAGATAATATTGTTAAAAGCATGGATTGTTATTTTCATTCTTAGAGGTGCAACTAAATAGCGCCGGATTGTATCCACTTAAAACATTTATTTTTTAAATGTTGCTTCTGTTTTTTGTTGATTGTTAAAAGGACATTGATTCTTTTTTATATTATGATATGGTTTTTATTATTGACCTGGTAAGATAATATTGTTAAAGGTATGGATTTTTATTTTCACTCTTAGAGGTGCAACTAAATCGCGTAGGATTGTATCCACTTAAATAATTTTTTTTAAATGTTGCTTCAGTTTTTCGTTGATTGTTAAAAGGACATTGATTTTTTTATATTATGATAAGGTTTTTGTTAATGATCGGGTAAGATACTGTTGTTAAAGGTAAAGATTCCAATCTTCACATTCTTTGCAGAGATGATAAGCCCCGAGACAAGACAAACCTATTCTGTAACAAACTAAGTCTTAATGTAAGGCAATGGAAAGTCTACTAATGTCGCAAGTAAATGACTCACAATACACATGTATATATTAATCAATCTACCTGAATTGAACTCAATATTGAGTTTAGTCCAAACACCAAGCATTGGGACCTATGAGGTCATTCAGCTCTGGAAATGAAATTGAGAGTAGGTAGGTTTGAAAGGTGTAACAGGAGGAAAACCTCGCAGTTGCACTATGAAATATTTGTTAGAAGAGGGTGGATAGCGAGATGGAAGAAAGATAATATGAATGGAGGTGCAGTAAAAAGGAATGGAAGGGGTTGCAGCTAGGGGCCGAAGGGACGCTGCAAAGAACCTTTAGTAATGCCTGCTGAAAGACTTCTCAAGCACGAAAGATTCTGTTCTTTCTAAAAACCTGAAGCTCTTTAGTAATATTATTTCTGACTATCCCGATCAAAAAGAAACATAGATTTGCATTTGAATTAAAAAATGCTTATATCTAAGGAGTCTAATAAAAGAGGCAAAGGCAAGAATGTCTCCAGGAGATGAATGATTTGATAGTTACTGATGCAAACAACAAACATAAAATCAGGCATCTCAACTCATGTAATAAAAAAAAAAAAAAAAAAATCCACAGTCTGCCAAACAATATGAAACCTGTTTGAACCTATACAGAAAGACAGTCCTTACTATCACCCATTTTTTATCAGAATCCTTATTTATGTACTTTTCAGTTTCCTGTAAACGAAAACTATTGTGCCGGCTTTGTCTGTCCGTCCGCGCTTTATTCTGTCCGCACTTTTTTTCTGTCTGCCATTAGATCTTAAAAACTACTGAGGCTAGAGGGCTGCAAATTGGTCTGTTGATCATCCATCCTCCAATCATCAAACATGCTAAATTGCAGCCCTCTAGCCTCAGTAGTTTTTATTTTATTTAAGGTTAAAGTTAGCCATAATCATGCTTCTGGTAACGATATAGGATAGGCCACCACCGGGACGTGTTTAAAGTTTCATGGGACGCGGCTCATACAGCATTATACCGAGACCACCGAAAGAGAGATCTATTTTCGGTGGCCTTGATTATACACTGTAGCGGCTGTACAGAAAACTCGATTGCCCCGAAGAAACTCCGGCGCATTTTTACTTGTTTAATTCATGTATAAGATATCCAGAAGGAATTGTATTTCTGCAGAGAAAATTTCAGTTCTTTAAGTTTCGTAATAATTTCAAATCACTTTATCAATGTTTTAAAAATAAAAACGTTCATTTACGACTTTCAAATACGAAGCCGTGTCGATTTTATTGGACATAATTGGTGGAATGTGCATGCTAAAATTTTGATACAGATCTTTGACGATAATTATATTAATTCATCTACATTATTTCCAGATGGAACTGCATGTTTACAGATAGAATTTAAATCCTGTAAACTTAGTAATGAATTAAAAACCACTTTATCACTGCTTTACCAACGAAAAACACTCATTTACGGACTTTTATATACAAAGCAGATCCCCAACGCATCCCTTTATGGTGATTGGATTCTATTTAATATATAATCAAAATGAGAAGCTTATCCAAAATGGTCATTAATTTGCAAATAATGATGCTCATTTTATTATCCGGTTGCAGGGAATTGGAGTTGAATGAGTTTGTACTTGGCATTTTGTTCACAAGGGAGAATCCCCGTAGGGAGACAGTGCCGTCAGTACGCCTCACACGGTGCACTGTATCCAGGCATTACTTAAGGTTCTTTGCAGCGTGCCTTTTAAGGCCCCTAGCTGCAATCCTTTCCTTTCTTTTTACTGCACCTCCGTTCATATTCTCTTTCTTCCGTCTTAACGATTGATTCCTAGTGCAACTTTTTCAAACGCCTTTCAGACCTTTTACTGTCAGTTTTCGTTTCAGCGCTGAGTGACCTCATAGGTCCCAATGCTTGGCCTTTGGCCTAAATTCTATATTCAGTTCAATTCACAAGGAGAATATGATAATTTCTTGTCGAATGAAATATATATATATATATATATATATATATATATATATATATATATATATATATATATATATATATATATATATATATATATATATATACATATACATATATATATATATATATATATATATATACACATATATATATACATATATATACATATACACACACATATATATATGTATATATATGCATACATACAACATACATACATACATACATAAAATACATACACAATTATCGCCAAAGACATATGAGATCAAAATTTTAACATGCACATTCCACTGATTACGTCCATACAACTCCTACCAAGTAATCATAAGGGATTTTCGACTTAGCATTACCATATTCGTAAAAACCGTCGTAAAAAAAATTCCCTTATGAACTCATTAGTCAATCAATGATGCAAACCGATTAAACGCTAATTATGGCCCTCGTAAAAGGGCGCTTTATAATTCCAATGGTTCTAGCGAATGACGAGGGGCCACTCGTAGTTTCCATTATGTGATAAACTCTGATGTGCTAATCTCTTTATTGGTAATTCATTGTTAATCCCAAGTTAATTGGAAGCCTGAATTTCCTATGTGACATTTTTTTTGATTCGTGAACTTCCATTTCGTTTTTATGTGCGTTGCTGCACAAGCTTTATATTTCCTGTGATCAGCTTTACAATGAATTATGTGTTTTTCTATTCCTAGTTGATTCTTGCTCCACAATCTTTATGTTCCCTGAATCCATCTTTCCAATAAGGACAAATATGTCAATTAATTAGACATTTTTCTGTGCCTAGTTGATTATTGCTTCACAAACTTTATGTTTTCTGTATCCAGCTTTCCATTATGAACAAACATGTCAATTAATTAAACATTTTTCTATGCCTAGTTGATTATTGCTCCACAAACTTTTTATGTTTCCTGTATCCAGCTTTCCAGTATGAACAAACATGTCAATTAATTATACATTTTTCTATTCCTAGTTGATTATTGCTCCACAAACTTTTTATGTTTCCTGTATCCAGCTTTCCATTATGAACAAACATGTCAATTAATTAGACATTTTTCTATGCCTAGTTGATTATTGCTCAACAAACTTTATAATTCTCTGTAATCAGCTTTCCAATGAATTATATATTTTTCTATTCCTAGTTGATTCTTGCTCCACAGATTTTATGTTCGTTGTATCCAGTTTTCCAATATGAACAAACATGTCAATTAATTATATATTTTTCTATTCCTCGTTGATTCTTGTTCCACAGACATACCATATATCCTGCTTTCACAGAAACGAAATTCAAGAGAAAAAGTGAAAACAACGATTACAAACAATGTTTATCAACTCGGAAAAACAACAAACGCGAGGAACCAATTATTAATTTTTTTTCGTTTATTGGAAAGATTTGCGTGATTAACTTTTGACATTTCATCAGGGATGTTGAATGATTTGAAGGTCAGCAAAAGTTTAATGGTTCTGTTCGTGGAAAGAATGATAAAATGATGATTAGTTTAACAAAAAATAAAAGTATAAATTCCCCAAAAGTACTAATAGAAATCCAGCTTCAATTTAAACTCCCTATGGCTTTTATTCCACTCATCTCTGAAAACGAGGTTCCATTAGAAACACAGATTTCATTCTGCTATATCATTCATCACCTCATCAAAAGAACAATAATAAAACTGTCAAATGTTCAAATGAATTTGACTCCGGAACACGTACAGCCATGTCTTTGTCCAAAACACGTATCTTTCATACTTAATTTTCATTTTTATTGAAACGTAATTAGTTATTCATGAACATCGGACCTTTGAAAATGTAATTAATTTTTAATGTTTGCTGATTGGAAATGCTTTTGTTATGTCTGCCTGTATTGAGCATAAATTTTGTTTTTGAAATTAAGTTTTATTGATGAAATATATCACTAATGTCCTCCTATATTCTCCACCACGAACAAATGGTTTGGATAAATGAGTTCATCAGCTGAAAGTTTGGAACAAATTTAGAGGGAACTGATTGCTAAAAGAAGAAAGTTCTGAAAAATATCAATGTAAAATATATATCACTTTGAAATAAACAAATTTTAACAATGTTATTAGTTTTCTGAAAAAAAAAACTATTGTGCCGACTTTGTCTGTCCGTCCGCACATTTTCTCTCCGCCCTCAGATCTTAAAACCTACTGAGGCTAGAGGGCTGCAAGTTGGTATGTTGATCATCCACCCTCCAATCATCAAACATGCCAAATTGCAGCCCACTATCCTATGTAGTTTTCATTTTATCTAAAGTTAAAGTTAGCCATAATCGTGCATCTGGCAACGATATAGGCAAGACTACCACCGGGCCGTGGTTAAAGTTTCATGGGCCGAGGCTCATATAGCATTATACCGAGACTACAGAAAGATGGATCTATTTTCGGTGGCCTTGATTATACGATGTACAGAAAACTCGATTGCGTCGAAGAAACTTCGGCGCATTTTTTTTTTTTTTTATTTCAAAGTCACATGAAGTTAAATACCAAAATATTGCAGCTGAATGGACACTTACCTACATTGTCTATGAATTTCCTATAATATCTATATAAGAAATTTCACATGCAAAATGAATATGCCTTTATTAATCCATAATACCGCAATATGAAGACACAGCAATGTCTTATACGACCACAATTGAATGTAAAGAAAATCACAAAAATGAATAATATATATTCAATGATCACAGGAGGGGAAAAATAACTGCTTGTGGAATTCTACCTCACACGCACCTGAATGTTGAAATAATCTCCAGAAACAATAGACATAAACTGATCCCTTACAATCGCCAAACAATTGTCCATTTGGTTTCTTGTTAAAATTACATTCAGAGTCACATAAACATTGCACATTCAATATCAGGGTAGTATCTTCTTTCTCATTTTCCTTTCATTTTGACTGTGCCACGAACTTTATTGCCAGGATAAGTTTGAGGATTTATCCTTTCAATACGTGGATTCCTCTTGGGAGCTACGAGGTTCCTGTAGTTATGGCATGTTACTGATGTATTTCTTTTTTGCACAACATAGCTGTTAATATTTCCATAGGAATGTAATCTTTGCTAACGGTTTTGTCTGTGTTTCATCCGAATACCACAATTCAGCTCCTTTCTTCTGGTATGCCTTCTAATCTATTTAGCATTCTCGTATTCGTGGCTGTGTAAATCAAGTATAAAATTTTGTCGAAGTTTCTTCGGCGCAATCGAGTTTTCTGTACATCGTATAATCTAGTCCACCGAAAACAGATCTATCTTTCGGTGGTCTCGGTATAATGCTGTACGAGCCGCGGCCAACGAAACTTTAACCACGCCCCGGTGGTGGCCTAGTCTATATAGTTGCCAGAAGCACGATCACGGCTAACTTTAACTTTAAATAAAATAAAAACTACTGAGGCTAGAGGGCTGCAATTTGATATGTTTGGTGATTGGAGAGTGGATGATCAACATACCAACTTGCAGCCCTCTAGCCTCAGCAGTTTTTAAGATCCGAGGGCGGACAGAAAAAGGCGAACGGACGGACAAAGCCGGCACAATAGTTTTCTTTCACAGAAACCTTAAAAGGGGACATTAAAGATTCATTTTATTGTGGAGACACTTACCTCTAATGGGACACGTGAAAGCCATTTCTTTGAGCAAACAAGGGATAATAACACTTTGCATTACAGTTACCTGGGCATTCTGAATTTCAAATTTCATTTGAATGGGGATGACAACGAGGCTGGGAAACTACAAGCATTGATCAAAAGCGCTGGAGTAATGAGTTCATTTCTGACTGAACGTAATTTGTTTCGAAGTTAGGCATCCGGTGCTTATTGTGTTGACTCGACAATATTTTGAATAATATTACAGTTTCCAAGAGGACTTTGTTTGAAGTTGGCAGAGTCAGTGTGTGTGGAAGGAATCCACCACAATAAACAGTAGTTTCATGATAAAAGGGCAGGTTCCCTTCCAATTTGTTTTGCTTAAAAAGAAAGAAACATATAACTTCACTCACTATCTTAAATTATGCTCTTGTAGACTAGGTGTCATTTTAATTAAAATGTAAGATTCATTTTTTTGAAAAAGACTCATTTTCTTATAGAAGGAATCTACTGTCTTAACTTTAGAGCATTTTGGTTGATGGTGAGAAATAGAAGGCAGCAGGACATGTGAAAAGACTGATATATATATATAAATATATATATATATATATATATATATATATATATATATATATATATATATATATATATATATATATATATATATATATATATATATATATATATATATATATATATATATATATATATATATATATATATATGCGACTCAGTCTTTTGCACACATCTAAAGTTTTATAAGTTATGCAATGTGTTGAATGGACTTTTCACGAGAAATCATTAGACCACCGCGTAGCACATTTGTTGAAATTAAAACAAGAGGTAATGTCCTATTCCTAAAAAAAAAAATGCAAAGGAAAAAGGTGATAATGACGCATGCCACTGCGTAATTAATACGAAGAAAAATAATATTTTCTGTCGAAATTACACAAAAAGCAAAAAAGAAATCTATGATCACAACAAATTGCTTAATTATTCTTTCCTCGTTTTATCACACTTTTCATACCATGAAAAGCTGATTAATGAAAAAAGATTTCATGGAAAAATAAATATACTAGTTTGACTCATAGCATCACAGATATGAAAGAAAATGTCATAAATATGATGATGAACATTCAAATTAATTCAAACCGAGAAGCTAGTATTTCTCTCATTCCTGTCCTTAAGATGCAAATGAACTTTTGAATAGTAGAGACGTTATTCTGACCACGAACATTATTTCTAATTTACAGACTATCTTTAGTTATCTATATTTACGAACATTTTATTTATACTTTTTATTTATCACAAACGAAGCGACCTGTTGGTTTTAGAATTCCGTAGACTCGCATTGTTTGTTGGAAATGTGAAAACCAAAAAGTTTTATGACAACATGCAAGGAATACGATTATTAAAACGCACTCATAGTAGCATGAGTTATGTATATGAACATATATTTAAAGATAAATCTGTACAGAAAGATTTCTGTACGGATTTATCTTTGAATATATGTACATATATTATATGTACGTACACATAACTGTGGATTTGTTTGTCCATTTCAAGACTCACGCTACCATGAGTATTTTTTAATAAACGTATTCCTTATGCTTTGTTATAAAACTTGTTGGTTTTCACATTTTCCATAAACAAAGAATGCAAAATCCTGAATCCTAAAATCAACGGCTCGCTCCATTTGTGATATATAAAACGAATGTATAAATAACAAGAAAAATGTCATATTTCTTGCAGGTTGTCATAAAGTATCTGTTGGTTTTTACATTTGCTCTAAACAAAGAATGCAAAATCCTGAATTCTAAAATAACGGCTCGTTCCATTTGTAATAAATAAAATCAAATGTATAAATAACAAGAAAAATGCCATTATTTCTTGCAGGTTGTCATAAAGTATGTTGGTTTTTACATTTGCTCTAAATAAACAATACAAAATCCTGAATTCTAAAACCAACGGCTCGCTCCATTTGTGATAATTAAAACCAAATGTATAAATAACAAGAAAAACGCCATTATTTCTTGCAAGTGTCATAAAGTATCCGTTGGTTCTTACATTTGCTCTAAACAAACAATGCAAAATCCTGAATTCTGAAATCAACAACTACCTTCGTTTGTGATAAATGAAGCAAAATAGGATAAATAAAATACGTAAATAAAACAAGATAGGTGCCATAGATTTTGTACTACTGGTAACATTGACAATATCATTTAGATTATGTACCACAGCCATGTCACATAACTTCTACCGAAAATAACAACTCTGTCTCGATAGTAGTTATGTTACAGGGATCCATGTTATCATAATATTTTAAAGGCAACCTGTACAAAACCGCCCAGTACCTATCTTCCCTTCTTTATCTGTTTTGTTTCATCCGTCTATACTCTTTTATTTATCAAAAAAAACGAAGCGACTTGTTAATTCTAAAACTGTTCATCCGCCTTCTCTCACATTTAATTACATTCCACGTTTAATTCCAGCCACTCATTTATTCCCTTTTGCCCTTTCAACCTCTTTCACCGGCCGGGTCGTTTACCGACTTTCTAAAGAAAGCGAGAGGGGGATCAGTTGCCTCGAAATTTTCCGGAAATCCGGATTAACATTCCATTAAGGGCAGGCGAAGCCCGGCCACCTTCCCAGGCGGTTCATTAGAGGTGCTTTGAACTTTACTGAGCGTTTATTCCTCTCTCGGTTCTCGAGTGTGTGGGAGGACAACTTAATTAACAGCCTACTACTATTATTATTATTATTATTATTATTATTATTATTATTATTATTATTATTATTATTATAATAATAATAATAATAATAATAATAATAATAATAATAATAATAATAATAATAATAATATAATAATAATAATAATAATATGGAAGACGATCAGGCAAAGATCCTATGGGACTGTGGAATCAGAACAGATAGGGTGATACGTGCCAATAGACCAGACGTGACGTCGATTGACAAAATCAAGAAGAAAGTATCACTCACTGATGTGGCAATACCACGGGACGCCAGAGTAGATGAGAAAGAAAGAGAGAAAACTGATAAATACCTGAAAATCGAAACAAGAAGGATATGGAATATGCCAGTGGAAATTGTACCCATAATCACAGGAACACTAGGCACGATCCCAAGATCCCTGAAAAGGAACCTGGAAAAACTACATGCCGAAGTAGCTCCAGGACTCATGCAGAAAAGTGTGCTACTAGAAATAGCGCGCATAGCGAGAAAAGTGATGGACTCCTAAGGAGGCAGGATGCAACCCGGAACCCCACGCTATGAAAACCACCCAGTCGAATAGGATGACTGTGAGAGAAAAAAAAATAATAATAATAACAATAACAATAATAATAAAAATTATTATTAATAAGACCTATTATTATTATTATTATTATTATTTATTCAGGAGACGAACCCTATTCATATGGAACAAGCCCACCACTGAGGGCCATTGACTTGAAATTCACATGGACAGTGAATTATTACTTTGTTTGATCATATAAGGAAAAAATAGTTGACACACTTATATTGGGAATTCATCACTATCATCATCATCACCGTTATAATTATAGAGATGATAATAATAATGACATATAAATTCATGTTTTCGTGACACCTACTATTAGAATGAAGTCAAGGTTTTTTTTTTATTGTTATAATGTTGTCCACTTCTCAAGTATCCCGTAGGAAACTACATATATTACAGTTAACAGTACATGATCTAATTACAAGTTTATGTTCTTTGATATCTGATAAATATACGGTTTCCAAAAATTACGCTTAACAATAATGATAATAATAAAAAAATACTGGCAAATTTCACATTCCTTATTTAGATAAGCTTTACAAGTACCTTAATCGTAATATGATTCTCTGGTCTGAGTTGCGGGAAATTCTACACTTCTTTCTGGCGGTCTTGTAGCTGACACCTGTCCACAACTACATTCCTCAGGTTATGAAATATGAACACATGCTTCACTTGACCGCAGGCTGAATTCAGACTTCTGCAGCGTGAAAGTCTGGCGTGACAGATACAGTGTTTGTTATATGAATACTTGAAAAAGAGCGGAATAGTAAATGAATGTGAAATATGTCAGTTTTCCACACACAAAAAATTACGGGCAGTTAAGAAGAGAGAGAGAGAGAGAGAGAGAGAGAGAGAGAGAGAGAGAGAGAGATGAGAAGACAGTTTGGATGGGAAATATGAAGAAATGTTAAATATGTTTTCCCCAGAAATGTACGAGCAGTTCAGAAAAAGTGAAATAGCCAGAGAGAGAGAGAGAGAGAGAGAGAGAGAGAGAGAGAGAGAGAGAGAGATGAGAAGACAGTTTGGATGGGAAATATGAAGAAATGTCAAATCTGTTTTCTCCAAAAATATACTAGCAGTTCAGAAGTGAAATAGCCACAGAGAGAGAGAGAGAGAGAGAGAGAGAGAGAGAGAGAGAGAGAGAGAGAGAGAGAGAGAGATGAGAAGACAGCTTGGATGGGAAACATAAAGAAATGTTAAATCAGTCTGTTGTCCCCCCAAAAATATACAAACAGTTCAGAAGTGAAATAGCCAGAAGAGAGAGAGAGAGAGAGAGAGAGAGAGAGAGAGAGAGAGAGAGAGAGAGAGAGAGAGAGAGAGAGAGATGAGAAGACAGTTTGGATGGGAAATATAAAGAAATGTTAAATCAGTCTGTTGTCCCCCCAAAAAATGCACAAGCAGTTCAGAAGTGAAATAGCCAGAGAGAGAGAGAGAGAGAGAGAGAGAGAGAGAGAGAGAGAGAGAGAGAGAGAGAGAGAGAGAAGACAATTTGGGTGGGAAATATAAAGAAATGTTAAATCAGTCAGTTTTCCCCAAATATATACTAACAGTTCAGAAGTGAAATAGCCACAGAGAGAGAGAGAGAGAGAGAGAGAGAGAGAGAGAGAGAGAGAGAGAGAGAGAGAGAGAGAGAGAGAGAGAAAGGACAGTTGGGGTAGGCAATACTAAACTTTTCCAAATGGGTAGGCAAAGCCTCATTTGAATAAGTAAGTAGAAATTGTTTAAATAGTTGGCATGGCTTCCCAGTTACCCTTTGAGATAGTTTCATAGTGTAGCTGCGAGGTTTTCCTACTTTTACATCTTTAAAACCTTTCTGCTCTAATTTCTCTTTCTGCGCTGAATGACCTCAATAGGTCCCAGCGATTGGCCTTAGGTCTAAATTTTACATTCCATTCCGTTCCGTATATATTGCACATATGAAGAAATATTTTTAAGTTCTCCATATACAGTCAACTTGAAGCTATCATTACCGCCACATATTCACATATTTTTCTGTCCAGATGTGGTATGTTATAGTCCTTTTTCACATCCACCGTCAATTTTATGTGATAATAATTTATTCATACTGCCAAAGGAAGTGTTTACATATTTTCTGGGCAAATAAATATATCAATATACCAAAAGCAAGTCACAGATGTCACAGAATATTTTTTCAATATTTTATAAAGCAAAGTTAGTGCTGTGAATATTTTGTCTAGTTATTCGTCAAGCTGGAATTGAATTTTCTTCTTGGATGTTATAAGCGAAGAAATTTTATGGCCCATCCAGTATTATAATAAAAAAATCAAGAGGTATATAAAGATATATTTTGATTTTAAATGACTCTGCAATGATCGATACTGACGTAGATCCACTTAGCCCGATTTAACTACGAACGAAAGATACTTTGCTTTCCAATTTGCTTTTAAGGTGGGATACGTTTTTATATGATTTTGTCTACAATAACTATTAAATAAAGTCCCGGTGTGTAAATTCACGCAGCAGATACAAATGAAATTAATTTACTTTTAATATGAAAAATAAATTCTCTATGTTGACTGAATTTTTGGCCTTCGTGATAGCGGCCTTTCCTCTCCGGACGAATCTGAGATTTCTACTGAGATATCTCGTTATAGTTCCCCGTTGATAACTATGTGTCCACTACACGTTCAAGATAGTTGTAGAAAAGTTATATTTATTTTGATCAGCGGGCTTCAGAATTTTGGGAGTGTCATATAGCGTTTATTAATTCTGGCCTTTATTATAAATCTATAAGTACCCTTAAAGACGGCCTTGTAAGAGGAATTTATTTCTGGTGATAGAAATTCATTTCTCGTCATAATGTGGTTCGGATTCCACAATAAGCTGTAGGTCCCGTTGCTAGGTAACCAATTGGTCCTTAGCCACGTAAAATAAGTCTAATCCTTTGGGCCAGCCCTAGGAGAGCTGTTAATCAGCTCAATGGTCTGGTTAAACAAAGGTATACTTAACTTATTATTACGGGAATGGAGAGAGAGAGAGAGAGAGAGAGAGAGAGAGAGAGAGAGAGAGAGAGAGAGAGAGAGAGAGAGAGAGAGAGAGTTTTGGGCAGTTTTGTATAAATGAAACCAGCAATGAAAGGGTGTATATATTATTGTCAATGACTAACGAGAGGCTGTATAATCCTACAATTGCAGCCATTACTCAGGCATTACCACCAGAGAGAGAGAGAGAGAGAGAGAGAGAGAGAGAGAGAGAGAGAGAGAGAGAGAGAGAGAGAGAGAGAGAGAGAGAGAGAGACAGCAAAGACCTTCTATTCGAGGAGAAACAGCTTATTAACGTTTCAGAGCGACAACAATACCCGGCACATAAATGATACATATTCTCTGATTTACAATTTAAAGAACTTGTTAGTGAAAGTCTACTCTGAACATTGAATTCCAGCTATCTCCTCAAAAATCTATTTTTGGCAGAGGGCCACTGGCATCCGTAGCTTGTTTTCTATCTTTTATTCATGGACGAGGATATAGTATCACCTTGCAGACTGCTGCTAAACTTTACAACAATTCTTTGTAGTATTACTTGTCACAGGAGCAATTTCACTTCATTTAGCGCTTGTCAATCCGACTTGCATTAACCTTAGATTTCTTCATATCCTCTAGGTTTAAGAAGCCAAACATCCTTCTCGTGGTCAGGTCAGTAACGTGACCTTGTTCTGATACTCCGGGCGTAGTTTCGAAATCTGCTAAGGACGCCAGAATTCCGTCATATTCTTGCATTTGGATCTCAGGTTTTGCAGCGACAAGCGTATCCAAAAAGTGTGAGTTATTCGAGAATTTGAGAGGGCAGTGTGGTTATTACAATTACAAGCATAGCCGGTAGAATGTGAGCAGTAGATGCTCTCTCTCTCTCTCTCTCTCTCTCTCTCTCTCTCTCTCTCTCTCTCTCTCTCTATATATATATATATATATATATATATATATATATATATATATATATATATATATATATATATATATATGTATGTATGTATGTATGTATGTATATATATATATATATATATATATATATATATATATATATATATATAATATATATATATATATATATATATATATATATATATATATATATATATATATATATACATATATACATATATATATATATATATATATATATATATATATATATATATATATATCATATTTGTTTACTTTATTTTGTAGTGAAAAATATTTGTGTATTGCCACATAACTATTTGTTTTAAAAGTTTCTTGTTTTATATTAAACCATTTCACCGTGCTGGCTTAGAAGCAGTTTGACGTAAAGCCTTTCTAATTATTCTTGGACGTATATTAACAGCCTTAGACATCATAAGAATACTTCCACCTGCGCAGTGCACTGATTATTTTATCCTTTTGAATAATTTTTCTCTATTTTTAAACCACGAAAGAAAAACAGAAATTTCATATAGCTTATTTTATGAAATCATACGAATAAAGAATTCAGTGGTGAAGTCATTATTTGAGATTTATTTATGTTTTTAGTTTTCTGTAAAAGAAAACTATTGTGCCGGCTTTGTCTGTCCGTCCGCACATTTTCTATCCGCCCTCAGATCTTAAAAACTCTGAGGCTAGAGGGCTGCAAATTGGCATGTGGATAATCCACCCTCCAATCATCAAACATACCAAAGTGCAACCCTCTAGCCTCAATAGTTTTTATTTTATTTAAGGTTAAAGTTAGCCATAATCGTGCATATGGCTACGATATAGGATGGGCCACCACCGGGCATTGGCTAAAGTTTCATGGGTCACGGCTCATACAGCACTGTACCGAGACCACCGAAAGATAGGTCTGTTTTCCGTGGCCCTGATTATGCGCTGTACAGAAAACTCGACTGCGCCGAAGAAACTTCGGCGCATTTTTTTACTTGTTTTAAATGCTTGCAGTTCTCTGAACATCCGACGTAATGTACGAAATTCCTATCACGAATGCCTCCTTTTTACCTGAGGTGTTTTCTGCCTGTTCCTGTGACTATGTACATGCACACATGCACACACACACACACACACACACACACATATATATATATATATATATATATATATATATATATATATATATATATATATATATATTATATTTATATTTATTATATATATATATATATATATATATATATATATACATATATATATATACATATACAGTATATATATATATACATACATACATTTTATACATTTCCTCTCTCCCTTCTTTGTGGCCATGAAATGTTTTCGAATATTTATTTGTACATTTTCTTTTTTTGTCGGTCGTGAGAGTTATAAATGCTTTCGCATTCATAACGGTAAGTGGAAAGAATTCATAAAGGAATTCCGTGTCGCTGAAATGTCGCAAAAGCCTTTCATGTGAAAATATTTTCCAGAACTCCTTTTAAAATTGTCTGGGTGTTTTTTCCGAGATTAAAAATATACATCCACGGTATTTTAGTTTGTTCATAAGGCCAAAAAATACTTGTTATTATTCTACTTTGCATATTTTTCTCAGATGAACAGTTTATAGAATTTTACCAAATTTTTCGAGGATGAAAGGGAAAAATGATGGATGCTAGAAGACTTTACGACAATTTTTCTTACTGTGAAAGTATTTATGACTTTACCGCACCCGGAGAGATTGAACTTGACTGTTAATTCTCAAGATTGGATTTAAAATCCGGAATAATTTCCCGCATTAGTTTTGGGACAGAAAGGAATGGTTACAAACTTCACGTTAATCTTGGTTAAAAGTAAAGTTCCTATTCTATGTATGTACACACACACACACACACACACACACACACACACACACACACACACACATATATATATATATATATATATATATATATATATATATATATATATATATATATATACTCTATATACCCAGACAATTTTACTAAGCAGAAAACAATACCCAATATATTCAATCCTTCCAATGGATTTCCCCATCATATTCGCGACCTCTCAACGAATTTCAATCAACAGTCTGGATATTTAGGATAATCTTCTGTATATGAAATTCGGCAATTTTTGAAATGGACTTTTCCCATCGTTATTTCCAATTAACTTTGTCTCTGTCCTACGCTGTGTAAAAAAGGAAAGGTGATTTTCAGTATTAAATGTAAATATTTTCGGCACAGTTTTGTCTCTGTAGTTCCAATATGATCTGAAAGATTTGTTTAAATGTATTTCACATCTTTTAGGTGACATTCCGAAAGATTTACAAACTGAATTTCTTTTGCAATAGTATGATTTTTTAGATAAACGGTTTGTATATTCGTGTTTTTATTTTAAAATTTACGAAAGATTTTTTTCAAATGGATTTCATATTTTTTAAGGTAACATTCCGAAAGATTTACAAACTGAATTTCTTTTGCAATAGTATGATTTTTTAGATAAACGGTTTGTATATTCGTGTTTTTATTTTAAAATTTACGAATACTCTTTCAAGTTGGATAATAGTGTATTTACCTGTGTAGGGAATAGAGAATGACGCAAATACTTGACAAAGGTTGATTCTAGACATAATAATTACACAATATATGGTTAACAGATGATAGGAAACTATCCGCATGGCACGAGAAGTCACAAATATCAAAGAATACTCTTTTTTATAAGTGATTTCTTCTTTCCGCATTTCCCATTACCTTTTGTTACTTCTTTCTAATGAGCACCATAATATTTTTTGGACGCTTGAATTTCAAGTTAATGGCCCCTGTAGACTTGTTCCATATGAATAGGGTACATTTTCTAAATAATAATAATAATAATAATAATAATAATAATAATAATAATAATAATAATCAAGAAGAAAGTATCGCTCATTGATGTCGCAATACCATGGGACACCAGAGTAGATGAGAAAGAAAGAGAAAAATTGGTAAGTATCAAGACCTGAAAATCGAAATAAGAAGGATATGGAATATGCCAGTGGAAATTGTACCCATAATCATAAGAACACTAGGCACGATCCCAAGTTCCCTGAAAAGGAACCTGGAAAAACTACATGCCGAAGTAGCTCCAGGACTCATGCAGAAAAGTGTGCTACTAGAAACAGCGCACATAGTGAGAAAAGTGATGGATTCCTAAGGAGGCAGGATGCAATCCGGAACCCCACACTATAAATACAGTCGAATAGGATGACTGAGATAAAACAAAAAAAATAATAATAATAATAATAATAATAATAATAATAATAATAATAATAATAATAATAATAATAATAATAAATAATTTGTTCTTTTTCAGAAACAGAGCTGTGATGATGTGTTGATATATTTTATATAAGCAATTACTCACACAATGTTTCAGTATAATTATAGTGGAATTATAAACCTGTATTTGAATACAGGAGCAATGCAGAAGTAATAGGTCAAATCTCTTTATGAATGCAGAGGTAATAATTGATATTTGTCTCAGATAACAACACTGATATAATTAATGTGACGAGATCCACCTTCCAAGAGGTGTATTTATAGTTCACACGAGGAGTTTCATCATGTCCACAGTTCAGTGCAGAAACTCAGAGTTTAACTTAGATTTCAGTCAGTCAGTTCGCCGCAGTCTGCTTGCCAATTCCCTCGCGTAATTGGGATGTATACTGAACAAGGCCAGGATACAGGACCTCTTGTCCCGAAGCCTAATGACTAACTTATCTCAAGTAGTTTTAGGAGAGAGACAACTCCAGTCGATCAGATCATCTTGACGATGAGTTCAATGAGCAATATGTCGGGATGCACTGAAGCACATGCAAGAGCGTTTGTGGCTATTAAATTTAGACAGGAACATATCGTTGTTTCAGTAATAAAAACCTCAGGAATGACATCATTCCCATAAGATTATCACAATGAATTCATTACTCGGCCATTTACTTATTCTACCAATTATACGTTGGGTTCAAAAATGCATTTTTTAGTTTTTATGTTGATGCTTCTACGTTATAAATGTGAATGTTTTCATGAAAATTATTATTATTATTATTATTATTATTATTATTATTATTATTATTATTATTATTATTATTATTATTATTCAGAAAATTGAGCCCTGTCCATATAGAACAAGCCTACAAAAGGGGCCACTGACTTGAAATTAAAGCTTCCAAAGAAGAGACCACTCATCAAAGTTGAAAAAAAAATTAATGATATCATATTTCATATTAATTCCCACGGATTAGCTGAGGAATACAAAAGTACATCCTCCATACTTTAAAAGCCACTGTTTGTGGAAATCAGCCAAACTGTAATTTTATGATTCCTGTTGACCAATACACAAATTGATATGCTTTTCGAAATGGCTATAAATATTTCTTTACACAGGGTTTTTTATGAGCACCAATATAGTCTCCTTTTGACTCAGCTGATTCCTAAACTGTTTACACAATGGGTGATTAAAATTAAATACTTGTGTAGGCAGGAGGGGACCTTTCTTGACTACTTACCCAATGGGTGATTAAAATTAAATATCTTAATCACCCATTCTGTGAAGCAGGAGGGTGCCTTTCTTGATTACTTACCCAATGGGTGATTAAAATTAAATATTTTAATCACCTATTGTGTAAGCAGGAGGGGGGCCTTTCTTGACTATTTACCCAATGGGTGATTAAAATTTAAATACTTTAATCACCCGTTGTGTAAAGCAGAAGGGGGGCCTTTCTTGACTACTTACACAATGGGTGATTAAAATTAAATATCTTAATCACCCATTGTGTAAAGCAAGAGGGAGCATTTCTTGACTACTTACACAATAGGTGATTAAAATTAAATATCTTAATCACCCATTGTGTAAAGCAAAAGGGAGCATTTCTTGACTACTTACACAATGGGTGATTAAAATTAAATATTAATCACCCACTGTGTAAGTAGTCAAGAAAGAAACCCTCCTGTGTTACACAATGGGTGATTAAAATAAAATATTTTCATCACCCATTGTGTAACACAGCAGGGGGCGGGGGGCATTTCTTAACTACTGACACAATGGGTGATTAAGATTAAATACTAATCACCCATTGCACAACATAGTCAAGTAAGACACCTCCCCCAACCTTCCAGAGGCAAAACATTCCCAAAATGTCGAATGTCAGTCATGCGGGGGATCTCTCCAGCGAACGGGTGGTAATACAGACTCTCGATTAGCAATTCCAATTACTCTTTTTTTTTTCGACATTGCTACATGTCGCTTTCCTGTCTCGCCGAGCGCTCTCACCGTCGCCTCTAGCCGCTTTCGTTTGGAATCTGGCCTTCAGCGCTGACTAAATATTCATTTTCGTTGGTGAAGGATTGACTCCACGCTGTACTAGAGAGAGGGAGAAATGCTTGATACCAGAGTTCGCAGAGTAGGGAAAATTTGTGAATTATCTTGATCTAAACCAATAAAAAATGCGTCGAAGTTTTCTGTACAGCGTATAACGCTGCATGAAAATCTCGATGTGCTGCAGTATGAAACTCTCAGCCACGACCGGGCAGCGCTCAGATGCACCCCAAATGCGGTCAAGTGAAGATGTGTTGGAGGCTGGCACCTCTAGCGGCGCCAGACGCACGATCCGTGGCTAAATTTAACCTTAAAACAAATAAAAACTATTGAGGCTAGATGGCTGCAATTTGGTGTGTTTGATGATTGAAGAGTGGATGAGCAACATACCAATTTGCAGCCCTCTAGCCTTGGTAGTTTTTAAGATCTGAGGGATGACAGGAAAAGTGCGGGGAGGAAAAAGTGCGGACAGAAAAAAGTGCGGACAGAAAACAGTGCGGACATAAAAGGTGCGGACAGAAAAAAGTGCGGACAGAAGAAGTGCGGACAGAAAAACGCGCGGACGGACAGATAAAGCCGGCACAATAGTTTTCTTTTCAGAAAACTAGAAGTACAGTATTACCTCATAGGTTACCTGTTTTTGATAATTAAAGAAATGTTATGGAAGATGATGAGAAATAGTAAGAATTATTTGGAATGAAGAAAGAGAGAGAGAGAGAGAGAGAGAGAGAGAGAGAGAGAGAGAGAGAGATGATGATGGTTTAATAGAATTACTATATGAATAGGATATGAAAATCAAGAAACATTATTTCTAATACTTTCTTGTGAATTACGTAACTGATGTTTTTGTTATAAAAGGCATATCCTCTCTCTCTCTCTCTCTCTCTCTCTCTCTCTCTCTCTCTCTCTCTTACTATATATACATATATATATATATATATAATACATACATATATATATATATATATATATATGTATACATAAATATATATATATATATATATATATATATATATATATATATATATATATATATATATATATATAAACGGACATGAACATGCAATTACTACAAAAAAATTGTATTTTTAATGACAAGAAGAGAATTCTATCTTTCCATTCAGCAACGACATCACAGGTAAAACCTCACCTGACTGTAATGAGGATTTGAAATATTTATATAATACTCGCAAACGGAAAAAAAAATTTATTCTCTGTAGAGAGTACAATTCTAAATCGTGATTGACAAGCACAATGTAACATTTTAAATGGTACAGTTCATTGCAGTCATGACGTTATTGTTATCAAACGTAATTGTAATTTTCCATTGAAATTACTTTGAAACAAACCAAGAGATTAAATTCTATAGGCGGCAGTCTTCTTAATTACCTTCGTTATTTATTTAAAATTTCATCACTATTATGTTTTTACCATTTGTACACTAGCGCAGCGACAACCATTTCAGCGGATAATAATAATAATAATAATAATAATAATAATAATAATAATAATAATAATAATAGTGTCGCCTGAAGACGGAAAACTCTACGGGATTTGAACGCCACGTTATAGACACCTGAGGAGTTGATGTTACTTAATAAAACATTAAAACATTGCTACAATGTATTCTTAACCTAAATAAAAACTACTCCAACTTGCAACTGTTTCTCTCCCCAGAACATAAGGACGAGTTCCTGGCAGAATAGAATAACCTTGAAAATAGAAATATATAATTCATTATATAGAGAAATCACTATAAAAACTGAATGCAGGTGATGCAGTTTTCACTTTCAAAACCACATGGGTCTTTTACTGTTATATAATAATAATAATAATAATAATAATAATAATAATAATAATAATAATAATAATAATAATAATAAATAATAATAATAATAATAATAATAATAATAATAATAATAATAATAATAACAACTCCGATTTAATGGTTCTCGTAGATAGTTCTTGTCAGGCAATTGTGAAATGAATACAGAACAATCTAAAAGCAATCTGCTCACAGGAATTATGAAAAGACTCGGGAAAAAAAAGTGTCAAATAGCTCACTATCAACTTGCACAGTCTAGTATGCGTAACGAATTTCAGGACGAGTTCCTGAAACCAAAAATAAAAGTCAGATGACAATATTTCGTCGCCGAAATGGTATAATAACCAGTAAGAAGAGTATTATCAGCTTTGTATTTTTAATAACATTTTGATTGAAAATATCCAACGTGTGTTTGCGAAAAGAATGAATGTTCTGTTGGTAATTAAAACAGATTTGTGGATTTATAAGCGTTCAGGGAGGCTTCCATTGAATTACTTTTCATGAAGTGTATTTTCTGTCGTAACACAACAGCAGAAAGACCAGTTCTGTGGGTGCTGAATGGCAGAAGAAATCTTTTTAAATAGATACTTTCAATAGTAATGTTAAATGTTTTAAATAATAATTACCATTCTAAACAATAATTAAAGGAAAAATTTCAATGCCTTTCACAATTTTTATACTTACATAAAAATAAATAGTGATTACTGCCTTAAATAATAATTTATGATGAAATAGTCAGGACTGATTATTACATAAACTTTCCAACAACAATTAAATGAAAGATTCAGATTTCTTGCGCATATGGTACTTAAGTAAAAAAAATAGATCATTCGCTGCCTTTTGTGACGATACGTTCAGGATTTTTTTTTTTTACGTTTTATTCACGTTACCAATGTCTAAACACTGATGAAGAAAATTTCTCCAAGTAGTATCACAGATGTTGATGCTCATAATTTCAAGAAAAAGTTAAATTTTACTTTAGTGTTGTCGAATGAAGAAATTCCAAACACAAAACCAACAACATAACAGTGGAAATAAGTAATTTTTCCAAAACAAAAATAAAAATACCCTCCTACCTTTCATATTATCACTAACTCTTCTTTTTGAAGCTGATGCTCATAATTTTAAGAAAAACTGAAATTTTACTTGAGTATATTCGAATCAAGAAATTCCAAACAAAAAAACAATAATATAACAGTGGAAATAAGCAGTTAATTTTTTAAAAAGGAATTAAAAAAGCCTCTTATCTTTCATATTATCACTAACTCTTCTTTTTGAAGTTGATGCTCATAATTTCAAGAAAAACTGAAGTTTTACTCGAGTATACTCGAATGAAGAAATTCCAAACACAAGATCAACAGCATAACAGTGGAAAGAAGTAATTTTTTCAAAAAGGAATAAAAAACCTCTTATCTTTCATATCATTACTAACTCTTTTTTTTGAAGTCGATGATCATAATTTCAAGAAAACTGAAATTTTACTAGAGTATATTCGAATGATGAAATTCCAAACACAAAACCAACAACATAACAGTTGAAATAAGTAGTTAATTTTTTCAAAAAGGAATGAAAAAAACTATTATCTTTCATGTTATCACATATCCTTCTTTTTGAAGTTGGTGCTCATAATTTCAGGAAAAACTGAAATTTTACTTCAGTATATTCGAATAAAGAAATTCCAAACACAGAACCAACAATATAACAGTGGAAATAAGTAATTAATCTTTTCAGAAACTAATAAAAAAACCTCTTGCCTTTCATATTATCACTAACCCTTTTCATGAAAGTTTTTTTTTTTTTCAAAATCGAAAGTGAATTCACGGAAAAAGCAACATTGGGAAAAGAAAAACACAGGAAAAAAAGAAGTCATTCGTCTATAAAAATTCGGCATACACTACGTCTCAATGAACATTCATCCATGTGAAATAAATTATTTTTGGGCAGCTGAGTCAAATCCCTTTTTTTTTCTTAATTTGACACAGCTAACTGATTGCTTACTGAGGCTGAAAATATCAGTGAAAAGATTAGACACCTTTTTTTGTTGCACGGTATTGGTCATTGTTTATAAAAGTTTTAGGTTTTCCGTTTTGCAAAAGCTCCGATGGCTTAGCATAACGTTTAGCGGAATATTAGTTTTGAAACTATTGAGTGAAACAAATTAGAAAGCTCATCTTTTGGGTAAAGTGCAATTTATCCGTTATGTTGAATTATATATATATATATATATATATATATATATATATATATATATATATATATATATATATATATATATATACATATATATATATATATATATATATATATATATATATATATATATATATATATATATATATATATATATATATATAAAATAGCCACTATGACATCTCAACTTCTAGATACCAGCACTTATTAGGGATACGCCTAACTAGAATCCGAATAAAGACTCAAATGAAGGCACCTCATTACCCGTGGAACGATTCGAACTCACGCACTATTATTATTATTATTATTATTATTATTATTATTATTATTATTATTATTATTATTATTATTATTATTATTGAGAAGATGAAACCCATTCATATGGAACAAGCCTACAGGGCCCATTCACTTGGAAATCAAGCTTCCAAAGAATATGGTGCTCATTAGGAAGAAGTAACAGGAGTTAAAAGGAAATACAGAAACGAAGAGATCTCAATTATTAAAAAAGAAAAAAATAAATAAATAGGTAAATGCAAAGGTTAAATCAAATCACTTTACTTAACAGTTGAATAAGTGACACAAATGTCTTGTAAGAACACTTAGACACATTCATAGGTAACTGATGAATATCAGATAGGAAAAAAATAGGTAACATTATAGACCATATACGATATTATTTTTCATAGTTATCAAAAGAGATTATTACTATTTTCTTACGTATATTACAAGGATACTGTGTTTTTAAAATTAAGTTTGAGAGTAAACTATTGAACTCAATATTCTAACAACTTTTTGTATTAAGCAAGAGGGCCGTTATATCTGGTATTAAATACATAAAGGTGAAATATTGCGCTGAATCTTCTCAACTTTTCCTTTATTATTGATATTTCCTAGTTTCTCCTTTTTAATTTAAATATTTACTGATAAGCCATTTTTTTCAATAATCCTACGTCTTTATAGTAAAGCAAGGGGCTGTTATGTCTATTATCAAATATATAAAGATAAAATATTGCGATGAATCTTCTCAAGTTCAGTTTATCATTAATTCCTATTTTTCAAATTTTTTAAATTAAATATTTACTGGTAAGCTATTGTTCTCAATTCCCTTACGTCTACATAGTAAGGCAAAAGGCTGTTATATCTAATATTAAATACATAAAGGTGAAATATTACGTTGAATCTTCTCAATTCCAGTTTATCATTAATTCCTAGTTTCTCATTTTTTATTTACTGGTAAGCTATTGTTCTCAATTCCCTTACGTCTTTATAGTAAGGGAAAGGGCTATTATATCTGATAACATATACATAAAATGAATTATTGCGCTGAATGTGCGCAATATCAGTTAATCATTAATTCTAGTTTTTATATTTTTTAATTTAATATTTATAGGTAACTATTGTTCTCAATATCATATCATATTAAGGAAAAGGCCTGTTATACCTGTTAATGAATAAATAAAGATGAAATTTTGCGTTGAATCTTCTCAATCCCAGTTTATCATTAATTCTAGTTTTTATTTTTTTATTTAATATTTACTGGTAACTATTGTCCTCGATTCCCTTTCGTGTTTATAGTAAGGCAAACGGCTGTTACATCTGTTGGTAAATGCATAAAGATGAATTATTACGTTGATTCTTCTCAATTCCAGTTTATCATTAATTCCCAGTTTCTCAATTTTTAAAAATTAAATACTTACTGTTAAGTTATTGTTCTGAATTCCCTTACGTCTTTATAGTAAGGCAAAAGGCTGTTATATCTGATATTAAATACATAAAGGTGAAATATTACGTTGAATCTTCTCAGTTTTATTTTATCGTTATCATTTCCTAGCGCCACAATGTCTGGAGCCCCGAAGTCTCGGCCCCAAGAGCTTCTCTCTCAATTGGCAGCGTCAGAATGGCCCATTCCTTAATCATGATGGTGATGATGATGATGATGATAATGATGATTATGATGATTATGACGAAATCGAAGGTAAATCTTTCAATGCTGCAGTTAAGTTAGAGTTTTATTTGCTGTAATATTTCAAGTTAGTTTCCTTGGGAGGAACTTGGAAAAAAATTTATGGACTTATTCAAAATGTAGGAATAAATTTTAGTTCCAATAAAAATACGTAAGCATATTAAGAACAATTGCTTGCCCATGAAATTATTTCTTTTTAGTTTAAGAGATTAGTAAGTATGTATGTATGTATTTCTAGCATATATATATATATATATATATATATATATATATATATATATATATATATATATATATATATATATATATATATATATATATATATATATATGTATATATACATAATACTTTCAAGAAATTAAATTATTATTATTCTGGGTAAGCCTATCGTGGTGGTCAGTGATGGACACTGAATGATGGTTACCTTGTTTGACAGCTGACCAGACCGCCTACTGAATAGCATTTCTAGATTTCCAGTTACCCTTTTTTGGTCAAATGGATGTCATTTCTGGATTATATTCTCCTCAAATCGGATTTAATCAGAATTACCGGAATCTGTATATTAATTTCTTTTTACGGCAACTGTGAGGCATTTGTAGTAAGTCTTAAATACATCTGATTCCAGAATTCTTTGGAAGAATCAACATAATGTTATTTGAAACGCACCTAGTTCTGCATGACCTCTCTGCGAAATGCACCATTTTCCTCAAATCGGATTTAATCAGGATTACCTGAATCAGTATATTTCTTTTTGTGACAACTGTGAGGCATTCGTAGTATGTTTCAGACATATTCGATTCAAGAATCTGGCGCAACAATCAACATAATATATAATGCTATTTGAAACGAGTCTCCTTCTGCATGATTTTTCCTAAGGAATGTATAATTGATTATCACTTGACAATTCTCATTGAACTGCACATAAACCCCAAGGTTTCATGGATATAACATAGTCTGCCATCTTTTTAGTTTTCTGTAAAAGTAAACTACTAGCCGGCTTTGTCTGTCCGTCTGCACTTTTGCTGTCCGCCCACACATCTTAAAAACCACTGATGCTAGAGGGCTGCAAATTGGTATGTTGATCATCCACCCTCCAATCATCAAACATACCAAATTGCACACCTCTAGTCTTAATAGTTTTTATTTTATTTAAGGTTAAAGTTAGCCATAATCGTGCTTCTGGCAACGATATAGGACAGGCCACCACCGGGCCGTGGTTAAAGTTTCATGGGCAGCGTCTAATACAGCATTACACCGAGACCACTGAAAGATAGATCCATTTTCGGTGGCCTTGATTATACGCTGTAGCGGCCGTACAGAAAACTCGATTGCGCCGAAGAAAGTTCGGCGGATTTTATACTTGTTTTTTTCTTGTCCCGTTCGTAAACGTCGTTATCTTCGTTCTCAGCATGGGAAGAAACACCATCAGTGCTTACATGTTCATCCTCTGTCAGAGAGATGAGATCTCCAAGCGCATCCCTCTGACAGTGAACCAGATAATCGGTAAAGATATCGTCCTGACAAGAACACGATGGGTCTGAAGACAAGAATAGCACAAATCTTGAACTGGAAACTGTTTTTAGCGACTGAGTTGCGAGATGAAGCAAGAAATATTACATTTTGACTTGTCTTGAACATATGTTACCTGGTCTAAAGATTTTCACGGAATTGATTCCAGTCTTGTCTGAGTTTTGCTTACACGATTCCCATAGAGAAAGAAAGGGCTTTGAAAGAATTACGTATTATCTTACATAATTCAAAACAATATATATATATATATATAATTTATATATATATATATATATATAATTTATATATATATATATATATATATATATATATATATATATATATATATATATATATATATATATATATATATATATATATTTATATATACATGAGTGTGTTTGTGTATACGTATGTGTCTTCGAATGCAATGTGTGTATTTGAGCGTTTGCATCCAAATCTTTTGATTACACAAATTCAACGTAATTTCTTTGACATTTGAATGTCATACAAGTGAGTAAGCCAAGAAGATTAATGAAAATCATAAATTTCTATCATGATACCACTATGATTAGCACATTACTAATTCTGCTGATTTCTGTTTGGGAATATTGTAGAAAACAAAATGATCACTTGATCTTCGATTGACAGATAGAATAGGTCAGACAGAATTCTCCTCAATATTGTCACATAATTAGAAGCAATTTGATTTTTATCAGTTCTCTAAAGCGGTGTTAAAGAAAATTGTCTTAATTTTATTTATTAGTCATTTATACCAAAAATTGTAAGTTGATATCTATGATTAAAACTTTCATTTGATAAAAATGATTATATTTATATCAATGATCTTCATTTGTTTTATTTCTTGATAGTTAAATTCGTCAGTTACTAAATATGATTTGTTAGAAAATCACTCCTTTCTCTATATTCCCACACATACGCCAATATGTTTGCGTCTGACACCCCTCAGTTTTAAATAGTGCTGATTAAAATACGTCAGTGGATAAAGATACAATTCTAACACCCAAGAGTTTTAAATAATGCTGTTTAAAATACGTCAGTGGGTAAAGATACAATTCTAACACCCAGGAGTTTTAAATAGAGCTGATTAAAATACGTCAGTGGATAAAATTCAATTCTAACACCCAGGAGTTTTAAATAGTGCTGACTAAAATATGTCAGTGGATAAAGATTCATTTCTAACACCCAGGAGTTTTAAATAGAGCTGACTAAAATACGTCAGTGGATAAAAATTCAATTCTAACACCCAGGAGTTTTAACTAGAGTTGATTAAAATACGTCAGTGGATAAAGATACAATTCTAACACCCAGGAGTTTTAACCAGAGCTGATTAAAACACGCCAGTGGATAAAGATACAATTCTAACACCCAGGAGTTTAAATAGAGCTGATTAAAATATGTCAGTGGATAAGACTCAGTTGTCAACAGACGATTTAGGAAGTGTCAGGTTCTTTAGAAAATTGCCCCAGCAAGAGACAAAAATCCTTTGATTACATACTTACTGGCCAAATTATACCAATCTAAGACAACAAAAATTGAAATTAGCTTGCACAAGGTGAAATTCGACCTTCAAAAGGACGTAAGCTGCATGGGGAGCATTGAAAAAATGTTATGGTCCCTCAGCAATATTTTTAAATATCGTCACCTAGAGAATTCCGTCCCTCTAGTCTTTTGAAAGAATACAAAGAGGAATAGGGGAGATATATAGACAGATTAAGTAACAGCAGGAAAGAGACAAAAAAAAGAATATCCTTCAGTTTACGTGAGGGTGACAGGAACTCTGTTAAATAAATTCATATTTTTGGGGAGCTGTTTATATGAATATATATATATATATATATATATATATATATATATATATATATATATATATATATATATATATATATATATATATATATATATATATATATATATGTCTTGTGAATGATGCAAGGCGAGGAAAACTTAAATAATTGCTAACTCTAGTGAGAATCTTTCATAATTTATTAGTAAGGGCTGTATAACCCAATGATTTACTTATGCCAACTAGCAAACTCCATTTCAGTATAAAATTTAATTTTCAAAAAAATCTGAAAATAATAGTAAATACATGATTATCTCTTTTCATTTTAATTTAATTGATTTCAGTAAATATAACACATGGAAAAAGTATTAATTACGGTGTGGAAACGGGGAAACATTTTTCCAGGTCGCATCTCAGTATAGAATATATGTATGCCCTAATTTCCCCTTATATGGAATAATACTACCATATTACTTATACCTTGGAAAAAAGTAATGAATATTGCTGTTCAAAATAGTTATCATATGCATTTCATAAAGATTCAAAACAAAAGTAATTGAAATTCCCATATTTCGTGTTATAAAGTACATAAGGAAGATGTTAACAAGAGATACTACCTTTGTATGTGTGTATATATATATATATATATATATATATATATATATATATATATATATATATATATATATATATATATATATATATATATATATATATATATATATATATATACATACATACATACATACAAACTACATACATGGTTCAATCATAATGACAGGTTCAATCATAATGACGTACGTCTAGCCTGAGATAACTTCCATGAGAAGAAATTTAATTATTTACTTTATTTTCAGATTTTTTTAATGTTAATTGTCATCAAATTAACTTGCTTTTTTTTTTTGGGGGGGCCTACTTAAATCAAGTCAAGATATAGACTATTACTGATTCAAATAACTAACTCCAAAACAATGCACTTCAGTGAATGAAGCATACCAATATTTGAACAAAATAAAAAAAGGGAAATCGATTTGCCGAAATCAGTTATCAGTGAGAACTGAATTAAAATAAGTTGGAAGAGTTTCTGAACCTCCCGAAAGGAAATCTGGAGAATCAGTTCGTGAATTTGTGGTTCTGAGGTTCAAATCATTAGTGCTGAAAGCTATCACCTCATTTACAGAGAGCTCGGTTCCTCATTAGCATATGAGGCGGGGGATTCCCTTTGGTGTGCTTTCACTTGGCCCTTGCGGATTTAGTGCAGGCCAGAACGGATGGTTCTCGCCTGCAATGGATTTATTGGTAGTTGGCGTGACGGAGGTAAATTGATTTCGAATGGTCTCCTTTTCAGGGGACAACACTATAAATTAGGATTTGCTGATGGAGAAGTTATAGTATTAATTATGATATTGTAATAAATATTAATATGCTTGGTAAGATAAATAAGAAGTGCAATAGGGAAAATAATGCTTATATAGGTAGTTATCCAAACATTATCATTTCCCTTATCAGTACTTTCCTCTGCTATTGTAAACAGCTGTTTGATTAAATCAATTCACCTCCTACTTTCTCCTTCACCTTCTTCAGAGGAGGAGGAGAATGGGGGGAAGGATGAGGAGGAGGACGAAGAAGAATAGGAGGAGGGGGAGGAGGAAGTAGGAGGTGAATCGATTTCGAATGGTCTCCTGGTTTACATGCATTTATTTAACTTGTTGTCTGTCTGTCTGTCTGTCTGGGTCAAATCTTGAAACTCAATATATATTTTTTTATTTCTTGTAGAATTTCCTTCAGTGTTTGGGGCCCACGCTTTTATTTTTGTAGACATGATTCATTGTAAGAAAATCTTGGTGTGTCTCAAAAAGTATTTTTTACTTTTTAGTGCATTTTAATAAAATTATGATTTAATTTTTTCATTTTTTATTGGTGATAACATTATGAATTAGGATTTGCTGATGGAGAAGTTATAACTCATCTCCTCGTGGTCATAATCATTATTATCATCACCATCATCATTATGAATTTTATTATGAAATTATTAGAGGAGGAGGAGGAGGAGAATGGGGAGGAGGATGAGGAGGAGGACGAAGAAGAATAGGAGGAGGGGAGGAGAAAGTAGGAGGTGAATTGATTTAATTAAACAGCTGTTTACAACAGCAGAGGAAATTACTGACAAGGAAATTGATAATGTTTGGGTAATCAACTATATAAGCATTATTTTTTTCTATCGTACTTCTTATTTGTCTTAATCAAACATATTATTACTTTAAGGCATTTTTAACATTACATAAAAAAATAAAATAAAAAATAAAATGTCAGTGATATGGAAAAAATCATTTGGCCAAAGCACCAACGAAAACGATTGAAAATATATGACAGTCAAAGCTAAGAATTACCTTCGATTTCAACTTTCAATGAAGCCAGAGAAATTGTGTTTAGTGTTATTTAGTTTCAAGTTGTTGAGAAAAAATCAATGAACTTCCCTCTCTCCACTAGAAAGCTGTTTTGTTTCATAAGGCAAATGGATATTCGCGCATGATATAAAAGAAATTTTTTCTGCAGAAAATTGACTTGAAACGAATGATTCTGTCAGATGAGACACACATCAAAGTAGAGTGAAATATTCAAAAAGCAATAAACAGGATGCAAGCATTGCATGATTATCTTATAAACCAGGAGAGCTCAGAGTTCGTGACTGATAAGCTGAAAATAGAATAATAATATTTCTCCCATTATTAGATTTCTGTAAAAGAAAACTATTGTGCCGGCATTGTCTGTCCTTCCGCACTTTTTTCTGTCCGCCCTCAGATCTTTAAAACTACCGGGGTTAGAGGGCTGCAAATTGGTATGTTGATCACCCACCCTCCAATCATCAAGCATACCAAATTGCAGCCCTCTAGCCTCAGTAGTTTTTATTTTATTTAAGGTTAAATTTAGCCATAATCGTGCTTCTGGCAACGACATAGGCCAGACCACCGCCGGGCTCATACAGTATTTTACCGAGACCACGGAGAGATTGATCTATTTTCGGTGGCCTTGATTGTACACTGTAGCGACTGTACAGAAAACCCGATTGCGCCGAAGAAACTTCGGAGCATTTTTTCCTTGTTTTATTATCATCATTGAAAGGAAGTTTTATCAGAGAAGACTACATAGCAAAATACAGAACAAATTTATAAGCGTAAACTACATGGAAACGCAGAACAAATTTGATAAGAGTACACAACACAAAATACACAACAAAAAACAACAACAAAATATCTAAATTGAAGGACGAAACAACAATAACATTTTCTCAACTACAGTTTCTTTATAATATACAGCAATCATTCATCCCTTGTAAGACCTTAAAAGACGCAGAACACAAACCTCTATTTCAAAACAGTTTATTTGACTTCCTCCCTTTATCAGGAAACGCAAAAGAACGATCGGGGGTGAGGAAGAATCTAATTTGTTAAAACTGTAATTAGAGCGTCTCCACGGCTGGATGAGCTTCAAATAGTAGGCTCTTTTTGAAGGTACGCTTATTAATCATTTATGCTTTCACAGAACGTTAATAGATTCTCTGAAGTAATGCGTAATGTATTATTCAAATAATTTTTTTTATAGGAGGAGAAAAATTACGAGTATACAGTACTCATATCAATAAAGATTAAAGGCAACTGATTATTATTATTATTATTATTATTATTATTATTATTATTATTATTATTATTATTATTATTATTATTTAGAAGATGAACCCTATTCATATGGGACAAGTCCACCAAAGGGGCCTGACTTGAAATTCTTGCTTCCAAAATTCAAAGGCGTAACAGAACGCAAAGAAGTCGATTATTGAAAATTAAATTAACAAATTAATAAATAAATTAGAAAAAATATAAGTAAATTAGAACAAGGATAATTGTATCAAGGTAGCAACGCATTGCATCTTCGCTTGAACTTCTGAAGTTCCCGTCACACGACATCCTCAGGGAGGCTAAACAAACAGCGAAAATTATTGATTAGAAAAAGAAAAGAATCAATTCGACTTTAAACAAATATTTGGAAACAGTCTGATTTATCTCATTCATTTACCAGCGATTATCTGGTCGTCTACTGTTGCTTTGGGACTGAATTATTTCAATAAAAACCAGATTTTTAATCAGAGAATGAAGAAGAAAGGAAGAATAATAGGTAATTATCATAATGAGATACCTTTGCTATCATAAGTAATGCGGTGTAACTATAGCAACAAAATTACTGTGGTTCCAGAGGTATTATATTAAAACGATTAAGCATTTACCTTAAACTGAACATCACAATTATGAAATTTCTTGGTCTGGTTTTATTCATGTTAACTCTCAATGCCTGAGATTTCAGTAACGATCTGTGTTGTTAAAAGTACTACATTTTCTTCAGTCCCTGTAATATCCTGAAAGTGGGTTGATATATAAAAATAATTGGGTTTTGTAGAGTATAATATCTTCTTTTCTAACTGGAAGTAAGTAAAATCTTCAAACAATGCGTCTAAAAAGAGAATTCCACGGAATTATATTTAAATGCTTGAAGCATTGCTGAAACGAACGAAAAAAAAAATGTCCCTTCCAAGGATTTTAACAACTAACCTGAAAATATCTCGATATATCAATATATATATATATATATATATATATATATATATATATATATATATATATATATATATATATATATATATATATATATATATATATATATAAAGAGCCCATAAAAACGCCATAATGTGGGAAGTAAAGGTTATATTCCAGTGACCAAACTGTCTCTCTCCTCAGGCAAAGGGCCCTTTAGATGGAATTCTGTCTTAACAGAAAATATTTCACAGTCATATATATATATATATATATATATATATATATATATATATATATATATATATATATATATATATATATATATATGAGAGAGAGAGAGAGAGAGAGAGAGAGAGAGAGAGAGAGAGAGAGAGAGAGAGAGAGAGAGAGAGAGAGAGAGAGAGAGAGCCTTTACCAATCATCCATTCTTGCTGACAGAGGGTCGTTCCAGGGAAAAGCAAATAAACAGTAATTGTTATTTTCGGTCATCAGCTGCCGCATAAAGAACTGACTGCCAATGCCATAACTTAAACAAGGGCAGCATACGTGAAAAGGTGATATGGAGTGTTTTGAGAAGGTGCGGTCATGTCTGATAAATATGAGATGACAGGTTGGTGAAACGCCTCTGCAACACGGAAGTGTTAAATTCGCCAACTGAGATTTCAGTTCCCCTTTTTTACCAGAAATCATTGGCTGGTATTCGTAAACGATACGTGATGCAATGTAGCGTATTTTTTGCCATGCTATGAGCTTTTACCCCGGCAAGCGAAAGAGATCCATAGTTGAATTCAATCATAATCTAATTATTTTGCCAGAAGAGTTATCGCCGAGTCCACGAACGAGAGGCAATGCAATACAAACACGAGTTCCAAGCGCTCGGCACAATTCATTAAATCTCTAAACGGTCCACTATTTTGCAAATGACTCTCTCTTCATTTGCATAACGGGGCGAAAGTTCTGTTCCGCTTTCGCTTTACAAACGCGTATTTACTGGAGAGACTTGTTGGCGAGAGAGAGAGAGAGAGAGAGAGAGAGAGAGAGAGAGAGAGAGAGAGAGAGAGAGAGAGAGAGAGAGAGAAGAGGTCGTTGGCCGCAGCTGAATTCATTTTTATTGTGCTGTCTTTTTTGGCTGTCGTGATATTGCTCATTTTGTTTTGGTAGAAATGCAGTTTGTACTCTTATGAGGGTTTTTGCTATACAGTACTAATTGTTTCAAGGAAATAAAAGTTTGTGATTTCAGCATTAATTGTTTAAAGAAAATAAAAGTTTGTACGTAAACGTGTCTAGGATATGTAGCAAGGAGAGTGACAGGTTTTATGCTAAAGTTGGTCTGAGATCAGGTGAGAAGAATACTCAGTCTATAGCACCACGCGACAGGAAAAAAAAAGATAGAAAGTGTAAGATAGCAAGAAAGGACATCAATATCAAGCAAGCAAAAGAAAAGAGAAATCTGAATGGTCAATTGCGTGCAGATGGGCTTGATGTGCCACTGATGAGCCTCCTTTGCAGGAGTATGAAACGGCTGAAACTGAGGATACTTCGTGTACTGGGAGTTTATGTGCCACTCATCTGTTAAGAATAAACCTATGACAAACTTCTTGTCATTTCTGTTCAGATAGAGTCAATAAAGATATTGACAAATATATATTGTCATTTATATATGGAATATACATATATATATAGAGTATATATGTCTATATATATTATAGATATTAAAAGAAATATATATATATATATATATATATAAATATATATATATATATATATATATATATATATATATATATATATATATATATATATATATATATATATATATATATACATATACATACATACATACATATAATCAAAGACCAGAATTAACGAGAACAACGCTCAAATCCCCATTACTTTCCGGGAGAGAGAACTAAAGCAAACTCGATGGTGTCAAGAATAATGAGGAAACAGCTGATTTCATTTAGCCATTTCAAATAATTGCTTCACAAAAGCCAGCGACCGGCAATGTTGTGAATCTCATGAATGAGAAACAACACCAAACAAAGCATTGTTGTTGTTTTTTTTTAAGTGCGGGAGTTCATTTCATTAAGGCTTAACCATTCCCAATTTTGTAAATAACTCCATTCCTCATTTGCATATAAAAAGGACGAAGATCTG
This sequence comes from Macrobrachium rosenbergii, assembly GCF_040412425.1. Taxonomy (NCBI): domain Eukaryota; kingdom Metazoa; phylum Arthropoda; class Malacostraca; order Decapoda; family Palaemonidae; genus Macrobrachium; species Macrobrachium rosenbergii. The sequence continues at coordinate 2,259,563 of NC_089797.1, forward strand.
TTCTGCATTCGCTTAATGTACATTTGCTGGGGACTTGTTTTATTTAGAGAGAGAGAGAGAGAGAGAGAGAGAGAGAGAGAGAGAGAGAGAGAGAGAGAGAGAGAGAGAGTTTTAATGACTTTGGTAAGGGGAGTATCTATATTCTTGCTACATAAGAAATGGAAGAATTAAATACAATCGATTTTCTTGTTTTATAAGAAAGGAAACAATATTTTCGACAAATGGATCTCATATGTATGTATATATATATATATATATATATATATATATATATATATATATATATATATATATATATATATATATATATATATATATATATATATATATATATATATATATATATATATATATACATATGAGATCCATTTGTCGAGGAAAAATTGTTTCCTTCACAAAACGGCTAAATCGATTGTATTTAATTCTTCCATATATATCATATATAGGCTATATATATATTATGTATATATATACATGTATATATATGTATATGTATATACACACACACATATATACATATATAATTAAAGACTAGAAATAACGAGAATAACTGTCATAGCAGCTATAGAACTGCTTCAAGAAAAATCTTTATCATTTATCATCGGTACCATCAGCGTACGACGAGAAGTTCCTCTGTCTGTCTCATTTAGTCACTTCAAATCTTTACTCACTCCATGCTTCTGTTTATAACCAAGTAATTTGAGTCTTCTAACTCATTATAATCTCGCTGACATATTTAGCTTCTCGTAATTTCCCTTCTCTTCCCCCTCAGAATGTTTATTAATTTTTTTGAGAATATATCAACATGAATGGCGTACTGACTTCGTTCGCGGGTAACTGTAATAAGTTTAACATATTTAACGGGAATGTCTTAGTGACGTAAGACATTCGCGGATCCAGAAAAATTTGATGTGGGGGGCACCAATTTTCATATTGTATATACACACACACACACACACACACACACACACACACACACACACACACACACACACACATATATATATATATATATATATATATATATATATATATATATATATATTATCATTAAGATTACTGTTATGATTTTTTTCTCAAAATTTTACTATTATTTCTATAAAAGATTTTTTCCCATAATTATATCTCTTATTTATGTTATTATTGTCTAAATCTTCTATATTATTAATTTGTCATTATTTTTCATGAGGGGGCACATGCCCAGATCCCCACCCCCACCCCTGATCCGCTAGTGACGTAAGACCTTTTGTTGATGGACTAACAGGCAGTGAAGTATTTTATCAGTAGTGTAACATTTATTCAGCAAATATCACATTATTGTACCCTTCTTCTCTAACCATTTTGGGTTAAAATAGGGCAGACCGGGCTAGTTGGCATACTTTTTACAATTTTGGTTATTGGGAATAGAGAACAAACATATTTGCAAAATTTTTATCATCACTGAAAAAGATAATTATTCCTCTTTATCACAGAGCAAAAAAATGTGGTATGCTTTCAACATAAGGTTGATAGTAAGCTTTAGAAAACAAATAACTCTCGTGCCAATTTGCCCCGTATACGGGGTATGCTGGCACACATTATGGGGTAAGTTCGCAAACTGATAATTGAAAAAAATGTTACTACATAATTTTCTCGTTATTTTCAGTGAGCAGAAGGCACGGGGAACGAAAAAAAAAAAAATTACGCAACGTCTTTGAAAATTTCCCGACGACAGAATAACAAAAATATAAAGGTTAAACGCAATGACTGTAAGAGGCAAAAAAAAAAAAAAAAACATTATTCTTCATTTCTTTCGTGATATTGAAAAGAAAGGCAATATCGTTTTATTTTATTTCTATTTTTTTTATCATTATTCCTAATTTTCCTCGCGCTCCTGAAAACGAAATCAAAATTTTTCTTTTTATTTTTATAATTATTCCTCATTTCCCTCCTGATCTTCAGCATGAGGGCAATATTTTTATTTTTATTTTATTTTTTATCATTATTCCTCACTTCCTTCCTGATCCTAAACAAAAGGCAATGCTGTTTTTCTCAATGTTTTTATTTTTTATAATCATTCCTCACTTCCTTCCTGACCTTCAACAAAAGGCAATGCTGTTTTTTTCAATATTTCAATTTTATATCAAATCCCCATTGCACAGGCATTAGAGAGAGGAGAATGAAAACGGAATTTAAACACGAAAAACAAATCATGGCCAACACCAGATTACACGATAATGCAAATCTTGTGTCCCTCCAGGCCTGGCGTTATTACGCATAAATTTTTAGAGTCAACTGGAATTATACATGGAATGCAAAAGCCCCGATGTGCATAAAATCCTCTCAGGCTATTTTGCCTCATTCAGTAAAAACAGGCTGCGATTAAAATGGAAATGGAGAGTAATCAGAGTTATTCGAATGCATGAACTTTTGTCTCCCGGATCCAGTCTCCTGTTTTAGACCGTTTCGATGGAAACGGGTTGTTTCATTCCCGCCGCGCGTATCGACTCATTAACTGCGACATCATTGCTTTTTAATTCTATTTTGTTCTGGGTGCGCCTTTAGCGAATGAATTTTTCTTTTCGGTGTTTAAGTTTTTTGGGGGTTGGGGGGATTATGCTTCTGTTAAAGCATGAATATGGTTTTTTCACATCAAAAAGTATGTGAGATTTCACTTTTCACGTTCATTTGGTTCTAATAAGCCAGCTATCCTGAATCAGCTCTTCTGTACTGATTTAATTTTTTTATACTGAAGCTATTAGTTACATTAAACAGTGTTTAGTAAGTAGAACCTTACAAGGTTTTATTTTTTTGCATTCCAACACAACTATTCCAAAATTATCTGCAGGTTTATTGTACTTGTATCAATTTTTAATGGAGAGATTGGCCAACAATTCAGAACGTAATCCAGTAATTTCAATATAGAAATTAATCTATTTTCCGCGGAAGTCCATCTTGTTATATTAAAAATTTTAAATTCCAACACAACTTTTCCAAAATTATCTGCAGGTTTATTGTACTTGTATCAATTTTTAATGGAGATATTGGCCAACAATTCAGAACGTAATCCAGTAATTTCAATTAAAAAAAAATGGTCAGTTTTCTCTATTTTTACGTGGAAGTCCATCTTTTTTTATTAGAAATTTGGTCGTGATCTAGAAAAGTGAAAAATCTATCATTCTATTTAATTTCTGCTTGCAGATCTTTGTACAGTGAAACTATTTACTCCTGTGAATCTGAATCAAGATAAAAAAAAGTGGCAGGAAAAAAAATCACAGGAAAAAGGTCACAGGAAAAAAAAGTCACAATAATCTTTCCTAGATAGTGACCCCCACGGGTTTTAACAAGGTATGTATCCACCTTTGCGGCGTGTTTAGTACAAGCCCTTTGGGGATTTCCGTATAAACATAAACAAAAGACTGTAAATATCATGAAGATAATGACCCCCAAGAAATATTGTGAATTTTTCCCTTGTGACTTGATTACCGGCCACCGTAAATTAATGCGACTTTTTATCCTGTGACTTATTTTTCCTAGCCAAAACTGACTTTTTTCCTGTGACTTTATCACCAGCCACCCTGAATCTGTACTCCGGAACAGTCTATTATCAAGACATATTCCACAAACGCTGGTCCAGCTAGCAACTCAACCCCACCATCAACACTGTATAGCATTATGTCTTTTCTTCACCCCATTAATAATTATCCTCCTGACTTCCTCAAAAAATCATTTTCATGTTTATTCTCGATTTTACTCTGTCGTTCTTTCTACAAAAATTCTCTCTGTTCCTTACGAATTTTCAAACTTTTGTTCATCATCATATTTCATCTTTACACCAAGGCCAAGTTGCTATCTATTCAAGATTATATAGAACCGGAATCTAGGAGTTTCCAGTACAAAATGGAATTTGATATATCCCTTGCTAATTAATGTTTCACACAGCAAGAAGAAAATCTAAGCTTTAGAATTGATTTTCGTATAAAAGCAGAAGGTACGAAGACCTGCAGCAAAAGATATGAGACCATGCCCAAAAACTTTTCATTCGAGTCTAAGAAAATGAATTTTCTGAAAAAATTAAGATTTATTTGCACCAGGCACCATGAAGGAGATCTCTCGTATGCCAAGGTTTAGAAATAAAAAAAGTCAAGAAGGAATATTAATTATCCCGAAAAGGACAAATGATAATTCTAACGGAAAATTTATACGAAAATCATGACGAGATTTCAGAATTGTAAAATGGTTAATGTCAGCCCAAATGATAATTAACATACGACTGTTCTGAAAAAAGGTGGGGCAGGTTGCATAAACAGGAGATGAAAGATATAAAACAACGGGAAAAACAATTTATCCCAAAGGAAAACGAGAAATTATTTGGTAAATGAGATTATGTGATTGTTTTATCTATTCGTAATGTAACAAGAATCACGGTAATTAATGTCAGAAAACGCTTGTCTCTCAACAGAGTTAAGCTTCAATTAAATTACAAAAGTGCATGAGAGCATCTTCGCTACCGAGAGAGAGAGAGAGAGAGAGAGAGAGAGAGAGAGAGAGAGAGAGAGAGAGAGAGAGAGAGAGAGAGAAAGTCACAAGGATTAGGATGTCTCAAAGACTCATTAGTCCATCCGAGGAGACATCATGCGCTCACTTATCTCTAGGAGCAGATTTTACTGTTCATTCACAGTGTTCTAATGATTTTGTCTAGCTTTCTCGTAAACCCTTCCACGCTGTTGCTGTTTACAACTTCTGGTGGCAGTTTGTTCAGAGAGAGAGAGAGAGAGAGAGAGAGAGAGAGAGAGAGAGAGAGAGAGAGAGAGAGAGAGAGAGAGAGAGATCTACAATATCACGCCTAATTACAACGGAGAACACAACACAAATTAGCTTCGAAAACATTTCTGCTTCCTTTGGGAAAATGAGATTTCCATCATTAAACATTGCAGAACGCTTTGGCAGAATCTCTTTTGAATGTTTATTTTTCCTGAAAGAAAGAGAAACAATCTGAATACGAAAGGTTTGTAGGAGCAATGTTTCACGTGTGAATATGAGGGTCACTTTATAATATATAAAATTTCCAATTCCTATAGAATTTTAAAGCGACGTTTGTAAACCAAAAAGATGTTATCATTAACACTGACCTTAAAGCAACTATAGCTTATCAAAGGTAAGAATTTCCGTGACATAATAATGAGCAATTGACACTTCATATATATAAAATAGATACAATATTTATTCATATATTCATATTATTTTTGTGGGGGCGGGGGTCGGTTTTACATACCACGGGGTTTTCTTCCCCAAATGTCAAGTATTCAATTTAATATTAATCCATCACCTTTTCTCTTCCACAGGCAACATGGCTAACTACAATAACAATAATAACAGCAACTTTCAACGAAACTTGCAAATTAAAATAATAATAATAATTTAATAATAATAATAATAATAATAATAATAATAATAATAATAATAATAATAATAATAATATAATAATAATAATAATAATAATAATAATAATAATAATCTCCTGCAATGCCAAGATTCTAAAAAAATAGCTTGTGATATGATGAGAATCCTACGTATAATAATAATAATAATAATAATAATAATAATAATAATAATAATAATAATAATAATAATAATAATAATAATAATAATAATAATAATAATCTGCAATGCCAAGATTCTAAAAAAAAAAAAAACTTGTTGGTATTATGAGAATTCTGGTTTTTTTCCTCCTTCACTATAATTTTCTTTTCAAATATTACCAATAACCAAACAGGCATTAAATTTCTGATATTTCTTAATAACCCCCATACCTCTATTGTCTATCTTCTATTCCATTAAGGACTGGAATCCGCATCAAGCAGATAAAGTGGTACATTTAGATTCCCTATTGTTCCGACTTATCAGAACGCCACTGATTAAATGTTTTGACGGCCGAATCTCAAGCTCAGTCCTTTAGATTTAAAATGCTGAATCGAAATCCTTTATTTCTGGCAACGATTCCCGAAGATCCCACCTACAGGGTGCTGGAAGGGGGTAACTGAGAAGTTCCTGGAACTGTATGTAATTTCCAATTCATTTGGGTACACATTCTCAGACCGCGTTGGTTTGGTCAAGGATGTTTTCCGAGTGAAATGATGTTGCTTGGAAGCAAACAACGAAGAGCAGATAATTTACAGAGAACGAGTAATGGTGGTCCGTGCGATTGTTGTTGTTGGTGGAAATTTTTTTTTTTATTGGTGCAAGCATACATATATGTTTTAAAGATATATATACAACGAGAGCTTTTGAGAACCTGCTTGATTCTGCACGTTTGCGAGAGCTCTCGCTGTGTATGCATATATATACATACACACACACACACATATATACATATTTATATATATATATATATATATATATATATATATATATATACATATTTATATGTATATATACATACATACATATATATGTATATATACATATATATATATATATATATATATATATATATATATATATATATATATATATATATATATATATATATATATATATATATAATATATATATAACCATACATATTACAAATGATTATCTTCAACAAACGCTTAATAAAGAATTGTAAAGAAAAGGAAATACATAATGAAGAGAATAAAATCAGGCTTAAAACAAAAAGAAGAAGATCCATAAAAATCCAGAGAATCTTTGCATATTTGTTTACGACGACAACAAACGACTCTTGTGTTTTAAAGAATTTTGTAAAATCGAAAAAGCGAACATTAATGGATATTGCAATATCCACTTAGGGAGTAACATACCGCCTATGACAACGAAGAATTTCCATAAGTTTCTGGCGTCAACAGGGAAATTATTTCCACGCTCTCGTTCATGGGAAAATATGATGAGAGAATTTTTGTCCTTTGGGTTTCATGAATCATGGAAAATGGGGAGTATTTTTGCCAACAGGAATATTTGGTATTGGGTCTTCTCTTCAGAAGAAGATTGATTTTTTTTTGTATCATGAATCATAGAATATGGAGAATTTTTTACTCTCGTGAATTTTTGGGAATGGATATTTCCTTCAGATGGAGATTTGTTTTTTGTATCATGAATCATAGAAAATGGGGAGTATTTTTGCCAACAGGAATATTTGGTATTGGGTCTTCTCTTCAGAAGAAGATTGATTTTTTTTTGTATCATGAATCATAGAATATGGAGAATATTTTTACTAAAATATGAATTTTTTGGGAATGGATATTTCCTTCAGATGGAGATTCAATTTTTTTGTATCATGAATCATAGAAAATGGTGAGTATTTTTGCCAACAGGAATATTTGGGATTGGGTCTTTTCTTCAGGAGAAGATTGATTTTTTTTGTATCATGAATCATAGAAAATGGTGAATATTTTTCCTAATATGAATTTTTTGGGAATGGATATTTCCTTCAGATGGAGATTCAATTTTTTTGTATCATGAATCATAGAAAATGGGGAATATTTTGGAAATATGAATTTTTGGGAATGGGTTTTTCTTCAAAAGCAGATTTTTTTTGTGCATCATGAATCATAGAAAATGGGGAATATTTTTGCTAATACGAATTTTTTGGGAATGGATCTTTCCTTCACATGGAGACTTAATCATTTTTTTTTTTTTTTGTATCATGAGTCGTAGAAATTAGGGAGAATATTTGCTAATAGGAATTTTTGGGAATGGGACTTTTCTTCAAATGGATGTTTTATTTCTGATGAAATAGGAAATGATTCGTGATTACTGGGCATCTTGTTTGCAACTTTTTAAAAAAGAATAATGTTTCAAATAAAAATGTTAATATATATGCAAATTGTTTGCTAATATATCAATTTAGTATTTTCAATAAATTCCTCGTTTCATCATTGATAGGAAAAGATTCTTAATTCATAAAAAATATAAAAAAATATAAATTATTTCAAATAAAATATCTCTTTATATATTACCAAACTGTTTGATATTTTATCAGTTCAGCTTTTTCAATAAACTCCTCATTTCGTCACTCTTGGAAAAGGTCTTAATTTACGAAAAATTATTAACAAAACAGGAGTTTCATCTCATAAGGTGAAAGAAATAAGTTTGCTTGTTGTAAGAACATTGGTATAAAACATCATCTTAATGAATAAAAGATGTTTGGAGAAAAATTACAACTTTTATCTTGAAAGCCAAGAAAAAACTAAAACCTACTGAAAAATAAATGAAATTCGTCACCATGATAACATAAAACCAAAAAGTCTGAAGGCGTTTGCAAAATCGTGGCTGTGTGAACAGAGCCACAATCTCTTTTTAAAAACAGATTTTGACTAAAGATTCCTCTTTTAAGAAGGTCTTCATTGCCATGGCCAAGACAACTTTAAAACTCTTTGCACCAAAAGTCATGAAAGCGAGTGTTTTTTTTTTTTATTAGCGTTTGTATGCAACGGCTGGGTAAAAAAAAAAAAATATAGCTGAAAAACACCAAAGCCCGCAGAGAGAAAGAAAAAAAAACTGTATATAAAACTAAGACAAGTATGAATGGAATGGCTATGCAGAAATGAATTCATCATGCAATTAACAGCATGGACTGGAATTTGCTTCTATCTGATTCAGGAAGAGAATATTTTATTTGTTTTTTATTTTTAACAACAGTAACGAAAGAACTGTAAGACATTTCGAATGTCTGGAACTGTAAAAAAATAAAATAAAATAAAATAAGTAAATAAATCTATAATCAATTACACTCATATGGAATCGAAGGTAGACATCCAGGAATCTCATTTGAGAGCAATTAGTGATTCAATGGAGCATTGTTACAAAACGTTGAAGATTGAAGGTAGAAACATGAATAATACATTACTGAAGTAAAAACCCATATCTTTTTTCATATGGCAGGATCTTATAGAATGAACAACCAGAAAAGAGTTAAATATGTGAAAGATTACAAAAATAAATAATTTTGATGAAAATGGTACAAATTTTTTCTGTAGAATGAATGAGACAGAGATGAGTAGGAGAAACTGTTTAGGGACACTTTGGCGTTGGCCAACTGAAACTAATGGAAGTATGATATATGAAATAAAGGCAAAATTTAAATTACTCAGAACATTGACAGGGTCTATGCCAAACGGAGAATGGCTGGAGAAGAGAATTACGAACATTTAAGAGGTAGGTTAAGCAGAACTAGTGTAACAATTCGAAGAAATATTTGTGAGAAAATGAGTCTCTTTGTATGCAGAAACGTATTGTTCTAGCTGTTAACATAAAATGATAACAGCTCGGACTTTTTGAGAAAGATTCCAAGTAAAAAGAAAAAAATAACAGAATTTTTTTAAGCAAATAAAAAAAACGGGAAGAGAAAAAGAACTACAATGCAAGGCCCAGGCACACTGGGAAAAATAAATTAGCTTCCAAACTTCCTCTTTACGAAAAACATTTCCATAGGGAAATGTTCTCAAATGACTTTGGCCGAAAGGAATTTTAAATGTCTGAGCTTAAGGGCCACAGAGTGAAAAAAATTAATTAATTAATTAATTAATTAATTAATTAATGAAAATAAAAACAAAAAAATTAAAAGAATTAACATTTTTGTTCTTTCTTGAGATGATTGAAGGGAGTGCTAAATATTTCGCACAACTTTGAATAAAATTCTTTATCAGGAGAAATAAATAATAATACAAAGCTATTAGTTAAATAACGAGAAATCTCTTGTCCATACAGTGTTTTGAGATGTAAAACTCACCTTTTATGGTCACTGAATTGGAATGAAATCTGTACCCTAAGAGAGATACATTGTTTCAGGAGAAATACAAGGATTAAACATGTTCATGTGTTCTAGAGAGAGAGAGAGAGAGAGAGAGAGAGAGAGAGAGAGAGAGAGAGAGAGAGAGAGAGAGAGAGAGAGAGAGAGACTAACAATATCTCGTGCAATTACAACGGTGGAAAAGAATTAGTTTCGCAGACTGTTTTTCTTCACTAAGAAAAAAAAAACGCATTTCTATTAGAAAGCAGTCCGGAAAGCCTTTGAAAGCAAGCAAAAAAAAAAAAAAAAACTCTCCTGAATACGAAAGCAACTTTTATCGCTCTTTCTCTGGGGCAGGAAAATGTTCGGAAGAAGTTTTAGCAGCCTTCAGCAAACGGGAAACAAAATGTAATGATATTTGAGACGCGAAGAAGCCTACAACAGAGAGAGAAGGATAAAAGCATTTCAATCAGTATTGGGAAATCTCATTGAAAAAGATGATCTGCAATTGAATGCCTTCTTCTTTCTCCAAGGTTACGTAGTTTTGCAGGCAAATTGTAACGTCATCTCTGAAAAAAAACTCTTAATTTATCAAAATGTCATTAAGAAATCTGTCAATTATAAAAATTTAATCTCGTGAAAAACAGTTTGTGTGATAAAAATCCACAATTATGTAGTAAACTGTATTACTGAGTAAAGGTGTTTTGCTTAGTAATACAGTTTACTCCATAATTGTGGGTTTTTAATACACAGGTGTAATCCCTTTCCAAAACTTGTGACTTCAGAGAGAGAGAGAGAGAGAGAGAGAGAGAGAGAGAGAGAGAGAGAGAGAGAGAGAGAGAGAGAGAGTCAGCTTTAGTAAACAGTTCCATTTTAGAAATTTTTCATGAAAAGCCGAGTTAATCTACAGCCACTACAAATTTAGATTAACAGAGGGACTGCCATATTAAAAGATTTATAGTGTCAGGTGATATAATAGCATGAATCCGAGTTTTATTCCGCTCGCTATGTGCTTTTATTTATATAATAAACTCATACATGAATTTTTGCTACATAAATTCTTGATAAAAGACTTGTTATAATTGCAATGGAGTGTTGGATTTGAGGCAATAAATTAAAGCCTGGATATATATTTAATTATTTTCTGTGTTTTTTTTTTCAGGTATAAATCGTTTATTGTATAATGATATAATATTACAAAAAGCAAAATATAATATATCAAATCCAATTTCGTTCATAATTGTTAGGAAAATTCATCTGACTTTAGACAGTAAATAACAAGTAAAAAATGCGCAGAAGTTTTCTGTACAGCATATAATGCTGTATGAACTTTCAGCCGCAGCCCATGAAACTCTTAGCCCCTGCCCATGAAACTCAGCCACAGTCCGATGGTGACTTGTGTTGTTGGTACATTTAGCGGCGCCAGAAGTACGATTATGGTTAATTTTAAACTTAAATAAAATAAAAACTAATGAGGCTGGCAGGCTGTAATTTGGGATGCTTGATGATTTGAGGGTGGATGATCAACATGCCAATTTGCAGCCCTCTAGCCACAGCAGTTTTTAAGTTCTGAGGGCGGACAGAAAAAGTGTGGACGGACAGACAAAGCCATCCCAATAGTATTATTTTACAGAAAACTAAAACTCAGGCAAGTTTAATTTTCATTTTACCAGTGACATTTCGACTGTTATTCTGTTATTTAGATTAAGTGCATTTTGAAAAGGATCAAATATTTTAAAAATTTCTAATTTCCGAGTGAGGTTTTACGGAGGTTTATATAAACAACTCTAAACTTTACCTACGGAAAACATAACTATGTTTTTCCTATTTTGTCATACGCTGAGATATATAAGCATTATAATAAAATCTTACGCAAGCATTCAAACATACCGATACCTTTTGAAATTCGTGTTTATTTGTGGACATCACGAAAATTGTAACTTAATCAGTACCGTTACACAAACCAAATGATTTAATTACGCTGTAACCCTTCAGTAATTGGCGTCAAATATAATTACCACGATTAATTCTAGAGTCGTTTACATATCCTAAAAATCCTTTATGATGAATTAGTGAGTTTATTGAGAGTATGTTTGCTTTGATTACTTGATTCTCCTGGTGACTGGAGGAAATAATCGTTTAAGAAATGCACAAAAATGCCTGTTTATGATCATTTGAAGTCTTTGGTATGATGTGGATTAAACTTCTTGAGCAACAGACATAGATTCAGCTCAGCAATTAGATTACTTTTAACAAGCCAGGTCAGAAACTCAGTTATCAAGATGATAGAATATTGAGAAGAATATTTATCTATTTCAAAATGCTTACCACAAAACACATTAGTAAGTGTATCCAGAATTGAATACGATGAAAAATTCTTAAAATAAAAATAGTTATTCTCAAGTTAAAATAATCTAGAAAAATTCATATTTACAGGATAAATGTCCTGACATGCACAAATATACGTACATTATTCTTAACATAATATTGCGTAAATCATGTTTTTGCATCTGTAAATAATACGTCACTTCATAATTTTATGCCAAGACAAGAAATTATTATCTAATGGATACAGGAACAATTGCATAATCATAGCGTTATTAAATTTTGCTTTACATTTGTTTAGTTATACACTTAATAAATGTTTGCACAAAATATTTAAGAGGATCTGACGTGAATAATAAGCTCATGCTATAATCGTGTCCAGGAAATAAATGTGATTTTTCAGTTCCTCATCTGTGTTAAACAGTAGTCCCTTACACAGACAATAAATCTTTGCATGATTTGCTTTACTTATTCGTAGCTCTCTCTCTCTCTCTCTCTCTCTCTCTCTCTCTCTCTCTCTCTCTCTCTCTCTCTCTCTCTCTCTCTCTCTCTTTTAACTGGGATTTGCCTCTTCTCTCTCTCTCTCTCTCTCTCTCTCTATTAAAAGTTAGTTGATATAGTTTTCACCCTTATTACTCGCCATATCTTTTAACTGGGATTTGCCACTTGTGCACGTAGTCACTGTCTATAAATCACCACTTGAATCTGATTTGTTATCTGCTTTTGGTGAAGAGCAAAATAAATGTGATACCAGACAAAAATTGCACATTAACAAGAACATTATCCTTGCTCGAAAATTCTGCCATGAATATTTTGAAAAAAAAAGATGACTGGCCAAATTTTTATTCCTGAATGTTTTTTTATCACAAATTTCTAACCAGGCTCGGCGTAATAAAAACAAGTAAAAAATTGAGTTTTCTGTACAGCACCTACAGCGTATAATCAAGGCCGCCCAAAATAGATCTATCTTTCGGTGGTCTCGGTATAATGCTGCATGAGCCGCGGCACATGAAACTTTAACCATGGCCAGGTGGTGGCCTATCCTATATCGTTACCAGAAGCACGATTATAGCTAACTTTAGCCTTAAATGAAATAAAAACGACTGCAGCTAGAGGGCTGCAATTTGGTATGTTTGATGACTGGAGGGTGGATGATCAACATACCAATTTGCAGCCCTCTAGCCTCAGCAGTTTTTAAGATCTGACGGTGGGCAGAAAAAGTGCGGACAGAAAAAAGTGCGGAGAGAATAAAGTGCGGACGGACAGGCAAAGCAGGCACAATAATTTTCTTTTACAGAAAACAGAAAATTAATACAATTTAATATTATCAGTAATAATGTCAATATTAATATTAGCGTAAATGTTATCCTTGCTTAAAAACTCCATCGCGAATGTTTAAAAAAAAATACAACTGACTGAAATTTTTGGATTTTTATGGAGCACGATCACGAAAACTTCTGTGCCGACATTGTTGCACATGGCGGGGAAATTCCTCGTTGCCATGCACTGAGCGTTGCTCGCTAAGTGGATATTGCAATATCCATTACTGTTCCCCCGGCGGTTTTACGAGGGGGGGAAAATCCCAACTAAGCCGTGAAGGCATATTGTCCTGCTTTCGAAAGCAGAGCTGCAAAACTTCGTCCCAGGAAGTCTTCGGTGTTCTCAGGAGCTGCAAAACTTCGTCCCCAGGAGCTGCAAAAGTCCGGGAGGTCTTCGGTGTTCTCAGGAGCTGCAAAACTTCGTCCAGGAAGTTCTCAGGAGCTGCAAAACTTCGTCCCAGGAAGTCTTCGGTGTTCTCAGGAGCTGCAAAACTTCGTCCAGGAAGTTCTCAGGAGCTGCAAAACTTCGTCCCAGGAAGTCTTCGGTGTTCTCAGGAGCTGCAAAACTTCGTCCAGGAAGTTCTCAAGAGCTGCAAAACTTCGTCCTAGGAAGTTCTCAGGAGCTGCAAAACTTCGTCCTAGGAAGTTCTCAGGAGCTGCAAAACTTCGTCCAGGAGGTCTTCGGTGTTCTCAGGAACTGTAAAACTTCGTCCAGGAAGTTCTCAGGGACTGCAAAACTTCGTCCATGAAGTTCTCATGGGCTGCAAAACTTCGTCCAGGAAGTTCTCAGGGGCTGCAAAACTTCGTCCAGGAGGTCTTCGGTGTTCTAAGGAGCTGCAAAACTTCGCCACAGGAAGTCTTCGGTGTTCTCGGGAGCTGCAAAACTTCGTCCCAGGAAGTTCTCAGGAGCTGCAAAACTTCATAGAGAAAGTCGTGTGTATTCTCAGGAGCTGCAAAACTTCATAGAGAAAGTCTTGGGTATTCTCAGGAGCTGCAAAACTTCATAGAGAAAGTCTTGGGTATTCTCGGGAGCTGCAAAACTTCATAGAGAAAGTCTTGGGTATTCTCAGGAGCTGCAAAACTTCATAGATAAAGTCTTGTGTATTCTCAGGAGCTGCAAAACTTCATAGAAAAAGTCCTGGGTATTCTCAGGAGCTGCAAAACTTCATAGAAAAAGTCCTGGGTATTCTCAGGAGCTGCAAAACTTCATAGAAAAAGTCTTGTGTATTTTCAGGAGCTGCAAAACTTCGCCCAGGGAGTCTTCGGTGCTCTCAGGATTTATTTCTCTTCGCTTAGCTGTTCAACTCTTGCGAGAAATGAACAGCTGTGCAAAGCGATTTCTCTTCGGTAGAATTAAAAAGAAATTTTACGATATTTTTTTTTCCCAGTAAGATGTGACTGCACCGAAAAATTGTTATTAAAGAAAAGAAGTTTAAAATCTGTATTGTGTGCCCATGTTCTCTTTGATCAATAGCCTGAAAAAGTGATTTTATATCTTTATTTTTTATCTTTCGGCAAACATAATTAGTTCATATACATACGTATATATATATATATATATATATATATATATATATATATATATATATATATATATATATATATATATGAGTGTACATATATGTGTGTGAAAAATTAATTTTACTTAACTTCTCCGTAAGGTGTTTAGGTGACAAAACAATAATTAAGGATAAGTCTCTCTCTCTCTCTCTCTCTCTCTCTCTCTCTCTCTCTCTCTCTCTCTCTCTCTCACCTACCGTAAATTAAATCTAATAGTGTGCTACATTCCTTGAGATACAGTATTACAGGTTATGTCCACAATATATATTTTTTAATCCGTACAGGGAAATATGGACATATTATGTTTCCAAGTTTTACCATTACAGGGAATTTAAGTGTTTCTTGGGATCTTAGGAGTACTTATAAGAAAAGTTTCAAATGGTAATGACCTCATTAGAAATGGCAGAGAGAGAGAGAGAGAGAGAGAGAGAGAGAGAGAGAGGGCAGTATCGTCAAGAACTTATTAAGAAAGCACACTCACATACACACACACACTTTGTTTATATTTATATATATATATATATATATATATATATATATATATATATATATATTTATATATATATATATATATATATATATATATATATATACGAGTATATATATGTGTATGTATATACACCACTGCCTAATATATATCCACATCCACGACAAATTCAAAACATATTGACTGGCCTCAGATAATAATATTCAAATAATATCTCACCTGCGATTACTGTGGCTTGAATTGGAAATGGGAAATCCTACTGGAATGAAAAAAAAAAATAGTGCGAAAGAATATTCAGCCACAAATAAAAAAAAAAAAATATTCCCTTGACAGAAATGAATTGTGATGACGTCAGGCTTAACAGAAACGGGAACTAAAGTTATTTTATCCTTACTGTTTTTTTAAGTGCAAAAGGAAAATGATTTACAAATTATCACCATCATTTCACAGAATTCCATTTTCATTTAATGTGATGGTTTGCAAGGCGTGAGATTTGTTCACAAATTTCTATTTCATTCATGTAATCGTTTGAAAAGCCCGATATTTATTTTTTGTTGACATTGTCAGCTGAAGCGGACGTGATATATATATATATATATATATATATATATATATATATATATATATATATATATATATATATATATATATATATATACATATATATATCAAATAATGTTTTAAGAACACTACGCACATAATTCTGAGTATTTTTAAGATTAAATCGAGTAAAAAATGCGCCAAAGTTTCTTCGGCGCAATCGAATTTTCTGTACAGCAACTAAAGCGTATAATTAAGCCCATTGAAAATAGACCTGATTGAGCCGGGGTCCATGAAACTTTAACCACGACTTGGCGGTGGCGTATCCTACATCGTTGCCAGAAGAACGATTATTGCTAAGTTTGACCTTAAATAAAATAAAACATACTGAGGCTAGAGGGCTGCAATTTGGTATGTTTGATGGCTGTACGGTGGAAGATCAACATGCCAATTTGCAGCCTTCTAGCCTCAGTAGTTTTTAAGATCTGAGAGCGGACAGAAAAAGTTCGGACGGACAGACAAAACCGGCGCAATAGTTTTCTTTTACAGAAAACTAAACTGAGAGTGTAATTACATTTGATAAGTATAAGATATGCACACGTAGTTCAATTATTTCTGATTGTGATATGAGGGCATTTTTTCTTCACGTTTTAATTTTCACGGAATCCAGTGAAATCAGAAAATCAATGAATTCGAAAAAGAAAAATCATGAAAAGCTGGAAAATCACTAAAAACATCAGGAACGTTTTCACATTTATACGTTTTCATAAAACCCAGTGAAAGTAGAAAATGAATGACTTCGGGAATCATTCCAAAAACTTGACCTTAGTGGAAAGCTTTCCTCCCAATGAAAGTCGTCCCTACGACAAAAAAAAAAAATGGCGGCCGAAGCTTCGCTGTTTTTCACGCCTCCTAAATTAGGTGAATGAGACCGAAATTTGTTATTCTCGGTTCACTCCATTACAGCTTAAAGCCATCGCCTCTTTCACAAATAACTCGGGCCTCATTAGCATAACGGACGCGGAAGCTATTCGCATTACGCTCCGGGATTTACAGGCAAAGTGTTTGTCGTCGGCTGAGGGCGGAGGGACGGTTTCAGAATGCGTCGCGTTCAGTGGTATTCGACTGAGCCGTGATTGCGTTATTGTTCATGTTCCTGCTTTTGTTGCGCGTGACGTTTTGTTCATTTGGTTTCTGTTGTTCTCTTTGTAGTTGTTGATTGATTAAGTTCTATCTTAAACGTTACCAGAAATGTTCTTATGGTTCCGAAGGATGTAAGAATACCGGTATATCTGGAGCGTAAAGACGATTATTTTTTTCTCGATTGAATAATGTCAAAACAATGTTAATATTGCATTGGATTCATGATTCTTATTTTCTAACAGACCAAAACTTCATAAATATGTATAGAAACACAAGCATGTTATATATATATATATATATATATATATATATATATATATATATATATATATATATATATATATATATATATATTATTTACATGATTATTTCTACATTAAATAATGTTAGATACTAATATCGACTTAGATTCGTGTGTCTTATTCTCCAGACACCAGACCTTTATAATTATGTATACACACACTAATATATGTGTGTATACATATATACATACACCATTTAAACGAGATGGCAATTAACGGAAAATTTTATTCACAAGGCTTACAAGATTTCAAGAGCCAACTGCCCTCATCGTCTAGTAGGCTTTTAACTTTTGCAAATAAAATCGCTGTTAAATACCACCTTCCTTTTGTGCGTGTATATATATATATATATATATATATATATATATATATATATATATATATATATATATATATATATATATATATATATATATATATATATATATATATATATATATAATAAAATCTGAGTGCATCCTTCTTGTTTGTCTGCTCCGGGCGGGGGCGGGGTAGGTAGGGTATCGGGAGGGTAGGGAGGTATGACACATCTACCCTTCTGCAAACCTGCTTGTCCGCCTTGGGTAGGGGATCGGGAGAGTGATGGAGACATTACTGGCAACACCAGGTTCCATTAGCGCCCCATCAAGGCAGATATGTATATATATATATATATATATATATATATATATATATATATATATATATATATATATATATATATATATATATATATATATATGTATGTATTATATTCATTTATTTTTTACAAAATACTGGTTACTTTCAAGAATGATCATTTTGTATTCATAGAATACACTTCAAAGAATACATTTTCAACAAAATATCTCATCTTAACGTGAGCGTGTGTATATCACACTCGAGACAGAAAGAAAATGAGAAACTAATCCCATGTCTTACTCCTTCAAAAAAAAAAAAAAAAAATCTTCTCTATCTCACTGGAGTTTTTTTTTTTATTACCAAGATCTTAATGTTTTAATCCTAATGAAAATGATGACTTCTACTAAAGTTTCCTTACTGGGGAAACTTTTGCATTACGAGAGGATATCCTTTGGAGATTAAAAGGTCAGGGGAAAAATACGATTATAGTTCATAAATGTCTCATAAATCCTCAAGCAATTATGAAGCTGGGTGCTTACTGCTGCTGCTGCTTCACTCAGGTAATATAATTTATGAATGTGAAGTGTGGGTATGATATATATTTTTTTATATATATATATATATATATATATATATATATATATATATATATATATATATATATATTCTTTTTTAACGTCAAACTTTTGATAAAAAATATTTCATCATTGATAATTTGCATTTTATATATATATATATATATATATATATATATATATATATATTTTTTAACGTCAAATATATTGAGAAAAATATATTTATTATTGATCATTTACGAAAATGATCAGTAACAGATCGTTTTTTCTCAGAAGTTTGACGTTAAAAAAAATAGGCGATCGAAGGAAAGAGTGAAACTGAAAGTTATTTTAGTTTAAATCATGGTGAATGTAAAAGTAATAAAATTTTGTAAATGATAGGAGTAAATTAAGAAAGGAAATTAAAGTACATCCTGAAGTTTAGGCTCCAGGTTGACTGACCAACATTGTTTCCGATCTTAAAATCTTTATATTTATGCACTTTAACTGAAAATAAATATTTTGTATTGTGTCTCTCAATGTCCTTCTTCAACCTTAAATTTCACAACCATATACATAAAATTCTTTAAAAAGTAAAAACAAACAAGTAAAAAATGCGCCGAATTTCTTCGGAACAATCGAGTTTTCTGTACAGCCGCTACAGTGTATAATCACGGCCACCGAAAATAGACCTACCTGTCGGTGGTGTCGGTCTAATGCTGTATGATCTGCGGCCCATGAAACTTTAATCACAGCCCTGTAGTGGCCTATCCTATGCACTGTAGTTACCAGAAACACGATTGTGGCTAACTTTAACCTTAAATAAGATAAAAACTACTGTACTTAGGCTAGAGGGCTGCAATTTGGTATGTTTGATGACTGGATGGTGGATAATCAGCATATCAATTTGTAGCCCTCTAGCTTCAGTAGTTTTTAACATCAGAGGGCGGACAGAAAAAGTGCGGACAGAATAAAGTGCGGACGGACAGACAAAACCGGCACAATAGCTTTCTTTTACAGAAAACTAAAAGACACACTAGTTTGACCTTTAAAACAACCCTGTATCTCTTATTGGAAAACGATCGTTTTTTAATCATATTTTTCCTCTATTTTTCCAAGCAATACTAGTGACTGTATATAGACTGTTATATAAAATTTGGCCAAAGACCGATCGACATATGGGGTCATTTTAGTTTGACCTTTAAAACAATCCTGTATCTCTTATTGGAAAACGATCGTTTTTTAATCATATTTTTCCTCTATTTTTCCAAGCAATACTAGTGACTGTATATAGATTGTTATATAAAATTTAGGCCAAAGACCAAGTGCTGGGACATATGGGGTCATTCAGTGCTGAAAGGGAAATTGCGAGTGAAAAAAGGTTTGAAAGGTGTAACAGGAGGAAAACCTCGCAGCTGCACTATGGAACAGTTGTTAGAGAGGGTGGACAGCAAGACAGAAGAAACAATATGAATAAAGGTACAGCCAAAGAAATGAAAGGGTTAGAGGTAATGGCCGAAGGCACGCTGCAAGGGACATTAAGTAACGCCTACAGTACACCGCGTGAGGTGCACTGACGGCAATACCCTCCTAAGGGGGTAAGAGTATATGCAAAACCTTAAAGATCAAATACCATCTGCAAAGCTAGACAACGAGAATGGGGTAACCAACGATATTCAACAAGGAAGAGGGGCACCGTGCCTCCGAGAGAGAGAGAGAGAGAGAGAGAGAGAGAGAGAGATTCAAGAGAGAGAGAGAGAGAGAGAGAGAGAGAGAGAGAGAGAGGAGATTCAGGGGGAGAGATTCAGGAAGAAAGAGAGAGATTCATGGAGAAAGAGAGAGATTCAGGAGAGAGATTGGAGAGAAAGAGATTCAGGAGAGAAAGAGAGGGGAAGAGAGAGGAGAGAGAGAGTTTGAGAGGAGAGAGAGAGAGAGAGAGAGAGAGAGAGAGAGAGAGACTCAGGGAGAGAGAGATAGATTCAGGGAGAGAGAGAGAGAGAGAGAGAGAGAGAGAGAGAGAGAGAGAGAGAGAGAGAGAGAGCTCAATTAGCATTCCGAAGTTGCGAAATCGTTCATCAAAGAGGGGTATTAGAGACCATAATAGCCATGAATATATTATCATCCATAGGTGCAGGCTGCGGCTTTGAGCTGAAGTTATCCTGTATCCCATTTCCTCGACAGAATTTGAAGATGGCGGTCGGTCTTACGTAAGAGTATTTGTATAGCTGACAGCGCACATGGGTTTGGGGCAATAACGGACTGTGTATTCGTTATGTCGGTGGTTTAATGTTACTTTACAGTAACGGGAACTGATTATGATGCCATCTGCCAGCAGGATAACTGTAAATGGTCTGACATTGGATTTCGGGCACTTAAAATATTCCTCTCTAAGCTCCTTCCGTAGGTTTAAATGCTATCTTATACCAACGTAACTCTGGAATAGCTTCACTAGACATTGCAGGTGTAAATGTGAAACGATAACTTTGGTATTAAACAGAAAAAAATAAAACAAATGGTCAATAATAATACTGAACTTCGAGTAATTCATTAGATAAACTTTCTTATGATTTCCAATGGTACGTTTTTGTCACGCACTGGCTGATATAGTACTGGTGATCTTAGACACGAAGATATGCTATTCGGTTGCATTCCGCATAGGAAAATGAAAGATGTTTTGGTTAGAATATGCCCAACAGTTTCGTCCTTAAATGGAACTCCTCTTGGAGCGTTTATCAATAAACTGTCTAAGAAGAGGTCCATTGGAAGATGAAACTGTTGGGCATATTCTAACCAAAACATCTTCCATTTTCCTATGTGGAATACAACCGAATGACTGATATGTCTACGAAAAAGGATATTAGCAAAGTAAGTTCACATATTCTGAAAAGGGCTTTATCCATGTGGCGGTAAATTGGTTGTCAACTCTCCTTTCCCTAAAGCAGGAAGCTTATATTACATATATTTGTGAATCCTGATGTTTTGTGGCAGAACAAAAGGAATTTCCAGAAAGCTGTACTTTCTCAAATTCTGGTTTATTTACTATTTACCTTTTTGCAACATTGCAGTTGCACTCAAATAAAGGAGAAGTTTATGTCAGTGCACCCTCCTTCTTTTTATTTGCATGTGAGTGCAGGAAAGATTTTCAGTGCCGGCGGAAAGGGGGGAAGGGTCGAAACTCTAAATTTCTTCGCGTTCACAAACTCTCCTAAAATTGACTGGAAGGGTTCCTGCGTTTTGCAACCTTTTATATGTCCTCAAGTTTTGATAGTTTCTGTAGCTTTTTCTTTTAGCAAGGAGGGAGTGGGCAGGAGGGAAAGCAAGGATCTAGTCCAATATATTGAACATACACTGTATATATATATATATATATATATATATATATATATATATATATATATATATATATATATATATATATATATATATATATATATATATATATGTATACATAGATATATATAATATATATATATATATAAATTACATACAAATTTAAAATAATACATTTTCACTATACTATTCGAATCAAAAGTATAACATTTACTAAGTCACTGACACAGAGTAATGTCAGCAAGAAAAAAAGCCATCTCGCTGTAACCTAACTTACGATATAAACAAACGAATAAAATATAATAACAAATTTCAAAATTATTTTCTACGACTAATTTACAAGAAACAAACGAATAAAAAATAATAACATTACGCGACTAATTCGTCACTGACACAGAGTAATACCCTCAAAAAAAAAAAAATGAAAGCCATCTCGCTGTAACCTAACTTGCGAGACAGATATCACATCACATAGCTCCAACGCAAAACCGACCCTGATCTGATTCCAGCCTAGTAAAATGGGGGTAATTGTATACCTGCGATTGAAACTCCAAAACAAAGCTGCAAAATAAATCTATATATAGCATATTCGAATCCCTTCTCGTTAACTGAATGTCGTAATGTTTGTCAATTAGTAATCAATTGTTATGATATTTTTGTTAATAAATCAATTTGCTCTCGATTTCAAATGGCGTATACAGGACGGTTCACTATGCATATCGCTTAAATCCCGGAATCAAAACGAGAGAGAGAGAGAGAGAGAGAGAGAGAGAGAGAGAGAGAGAGAGAGAGAGAGACTGACTGATTAATATATTTGTTCAATTGGTGTTACACAATCAAGGGTCATAGACTCAGTGTGTATGTATGTATGTATGCATGTATGCATGTATGTATGTATGTATGTATATATATATGTATATATATATATATATATATATATATATATATATATATATATATATATATATATATATATATATATATATATGAAGTTACTGAGTCACCCATACGATTCGTAACATGAAGCCCACCTGCTATTTAGCAATTGATAACTCCGAAATAAATTAATAATAGCTAAAGATATTCCCTATAATTACAATTAACCGTTGAGGGAATACAAAAAAAAAAACAAATAAATAATTTACTTTCTCTTTCCTATAAATGGAAGAAATGAAATCTCACAAAGAAAATATCAATGGGGAATCATAAAAAACATATTATTTAGGTGATGGTAAGTAATTAACTCCTGGGAAAATTGAAACCAACGGGACGCAGTAAAATATTTTTAACTTCAGCCTCAATTAGCTGAAGATTAACGCGAAAGGGCTTTTAATTGACCCTCGGGGTCAGGATATTACCCATTTTAACAAAGCACTAATGATTCTTAATGGCGCGGAATGGATAATTAGCTATGGGTGTTATTTATGGCGCTGGACCGTATTTTTAATTTGATTTGCACTGATGTATCATTAGTGCAATTTGAGCAAAGGAGGGTGGGTGTGTGTGTGTGTATATATATATATATATATATATATATATATATATATATATATATATATATATATATATATATATATATATATTATATATATGGTTATTTTACACACCTTCCTGTACAACTAAAATGATTGTGCTATATATATAGTTAATCACACAAAGCTGTATTAAAGCACAACTGTCATTGTACGGCTCTTCTTATTACCATAATACCTCTCTATATTCAGGTATTCAAATATCCACTTCCCTTCCTAACCCACTCCTTTGGAACACTAAACCTCCGAGTCATTTTTGACACATCATGGTAGTTGCTGTACTCTATTTTGACGGCAATTTTAATCATCATATATTTCCTCAGATCACCAAATACAATTTCCACAGCCATTTCGATATTTATATAAATCTTAATATGTACAGCATTTCGATTTGCTTCTTTCTTATAAATCTTCAATGAACAGCCACACGGAATGTTTGATTTACAAATATTATATGCAGAAAAGTTTTATTTTCCTTCTAACATCCATAAATATTTGTTCAATTTTTGTTTTATTCTCGTACAACTTCGCCACAGAAGTCCTTTAAGAAGTTGGTTTAACCTTTCAATATAAAAATTTTCAGTGAGATTAATAATCTCTCAATAAGAGCCGATCCCATAATTTAAAACTGAGATTTGATATAATTTATCATCTGATAAGGAATACCTGAAACGCCGCTATCATACGCAGGGCGTAACCCATCCTGACATGCGCCGTGGCTCTTAATAAAACACGCATTAAAACCAGAGACCTTTTCAAAGCCTGCAATCAAAGCGATCCATTTTTTTGGCCTTTACCTGGAGAAGGAAAATGATTTTTCCTCCCGTCTCTCAACGAACGACAAAAAAGCGCCGTTGCAATCAATCTCGACGAGCAAAAGGTAAAAGACATTCATAAACTTATAGCTGGTTTGAGACTGTAACTCCGAGCAGTTTTCAGGGGGATTGAATATTCTACAAAGACGGACTACTCTTGGTGTGGACGTTGGAGAATATGATTTGTAATACTCGGATGGTGATGAAATTCATAAAAAAAATCTTCTTCACAAAGCAAGGTGGCGTGAAACATTTTTATTCAATGTTCATTCCTTTATAAACAATTATACTGTTTCCTACCCGACTCCTCACCCGAGACTTGTCAAAAATGTAGTTGTATTATTCAGATGGGGATGAAATTTATAAGACATCGTACCTACAAAGCAAGGCGGCATTAAAGATGTATATTTAATATTAATTTGTCTAAAAGAATTTACAATCTTTTTTCAAACGACTATTGTAAAGAAAAGCTCCGATGATTTTTATAAGTTATAAAACTCAAATTTTACATGATTCCTGAGTTAAGCCGAGTTCTTTTATACATAATTTTCCATTTTCTAAATAAATCTGGTCATTCTATTACGTTATTTACTTTCAAAATCTATATTTCATTTGATAATACGAACTCGCTTATCTCCCAGTTCTTGTGATCTGGAAATAGATTATTATTATTATTATTATTATTATTATTATTATTATTATTATTATTATTATTATTATTCAGAAGATGAAACCTATTCATATGAAATAAGCCCACAGGGGGTCACTGACTTGAAATTCAAGATGATGATGATGATGATGATATATATATATATATATATATATATATATATATATATATTGCACATATATTGCATATATATATATATATATATATATATATATATATATATATATATATATATATATATATATATATATTCTATTATTTGTTATTTGCAGTATTCTGTTATTTGACCTTTCGCTCTTCTCTAAAGAGTTTTTGGTTTTATTGGACTTCCTGCAGCATTATAAAGTTCCTCTTTTTACCATCCAGTTTGATTGAAAGCACAATTTTCCACTGCACTTAAAAACATTCACAGAACCTTCAGATCTATTTGCCCAAACAAGGGCTTTTATGCCCGACTGGGGAGGTGGCAGGGCGGTTTCTCTTACACTCCAAGGATAGCTGACATTATTCTGTAAATTCACAAACACACACACACACACACACACACACACACACACACACACACACACATATATATATATATATATATATATATATATATATATATATATATATATATATATATATATATATATATATATATATATATATATATATATATAGTTTTTCAGTGCGTCCATGGGATAGTTCAAGCGGATAGTTCTGTAGCATTATTGTCTAAACGATTCAGCCGTTTAAGGTTGAATGTTGCAATGATCGTTGAACTTTCCTTTTGTGAAAAACACTCTCAACTGTTAGTAGGAAAAGCTTAATCTTATAATATTCCATCGGCATCATTGTTTTATGTAGATTAATCTAATCACTGATCTCAAGAGAAAAATTGTAAATCAGTTGAATAAAACGAATTATTTTAGAATTTTTTTTTTATAAATTTTTGGCTCACGATAAATTATTTTATTTATACAAAAGGGGCATACCAGCCTGGATTGATAATGAAAAAAAAGAAAGGATGAGAGAGAAAACAAATAAAGAAAGAAAGAAAGCGAGGAGAAATTTTAGGATTAACAAGGAATGCAGAGACCTCTACCCGCCTCTTGAAGAAAGTGCGTAAAATTGATGACAACAAGAAATAAGAACAGATTTAATTTCTCGGTTTCCAACGAAAACAAGAAAAAAGAGACCTTGTTAATGTTATTTCCCTCACCGTATATATTTCCAGTAACTTTTGATTCCAGACATCAGACGAATTAGGATTGAGAAAAGTCTTAATTACGGGGGCAACGCAACGCAGAGAGAAAACGTCTAAGAATAGCGATCAGAGCGACGGTAATTGGACCTCGGGTTGCGTCAATGCTTATGAAAGAAAACCTCGACGATGCTTTAATCACACTAAATGGCCTGAAAGTGTTCAACGATTTCCTGAGTTCGAGCTAAAAGCGGCTCGGAACCGATATGTGCGCAGGAATTGCATTCGCGACGTAACGATATCATTTTTGCGGCGTGATGTGATAGCCTACAGTTCTCGGTAAACAGAAGTATCACTTACCAAGAACTGGATCACGACTGGTTCAAAATAACTAGAAACTGAGACGTCTTGCAAACGCGGCAACGATTCTGAAATCGCTTCTGCCTTTTTCTATTTTACTGGATATCGAAAACAACATTCGGTCGCCAGAGAGATAACAGGATTAAAAAGACGACTTGGAGAAGATGTTAAGCACCGCATCCACAACAAATACTCGAAATGGCTTTCCTATACCGATAACTTCTGCTAACCGCTCTCCTTGCTATTTTTTTGGCCGTTGTTACCGAACTTTACGTAACGAAACAGTCGTGGTTTCTAGGGTTTTGCAAAACACTTTTATGGCTGTTGTATGTGAGAAAGTTTTCTACCTTTGTTTTGGAATTGCAATATACAGTAGGATTTAGGCCAAAGGTCATGCTCTTAGACCTGTGAGGGCATTTATTGCCGAAATGGAAACTGGGAGTAAAGACGGTTTTTGAAAGTTGTGACAGGAGGAAAACCTTTTGCAGGAGAAGGTGGAAAGTTAGATGGAAGAAAGAGAATATGAACAGAGGTACAGTACAAAAGAGTGAAAGGGGTTACCACTAGGGGCCGAAGGGACTCGGTAAAGAACCTTATGTAATGTCTGCAGTGCAGTGTAACTAACGTCCTAATATTGTTCAATTCCTAATCCGTAATTCTTCTCTGTGAAACAAAGCATTTTCCGCGACATATCTCACGATATGTTGTCTTCTTCAACAAGCTTCCGATTTCAGACGAATTGCCTCATTCAATCTTCATCACATTTCCCATCCCTTTGTATTTAGAAAAAAAAAATATATATATTCGTTCATCAACAGTAAAATTGAAAAACTGAGGTGGGTAGGATTACGACAAACCAGGGAGAAAAGAAAATATCCGTGATAAAGCTGTGGCGTAAAAGAATGAAGAAACACTTTAGTGAAAGAATACTTACAGAGAATGAGACACAGCGCTTGATAACAAAGACCCGGCTGTAAACTGGTAATTGCAAGAAATGGATTGAACTAAACCCGGAAAGGATAATAATGGTGGCAGGTTTCGTCACGCTCTGAATTATCTATACATTTTTCAACGTCAGTTCATTTTTCACAAATGTCTTGGGGGTATATACACTGCCTTTTACGCAGTTCATCTACGTCAATCTTTTCATTACAAAGGAGAGATTTTTTCTATAAAACTAGGAAGTAAATTGAAGTGGATTCTTTGGCAAATTCTTTATTATTTTCAATATTTTAAACGTCATCCATTCTCACTTGAGTTCTAAGTAGATAGACAACACAATCTTTTCTTTATAAAGGAAGTACTTGTAAAAATAGAAAGTACATTGAAGTCGGGTCTTTCACAAATTCTAAAATATTTTAAACGTCTTATCTATCTCAATTTGATTTCTAGGTTAATATACATCATTGATAACTCATTTCCACCTTCTAATTTGTAATTGTAAATTTTATACATTAAGAAACTCTACCACCTATTTGATACCATAATGACAACTTCGAGGTTGATATTATAAGTTGGCATTCATTTTTTTTATACCCCGTAGGGGGTTAATGCCGTCAGTGCGGTGCACTGTAGGCATTACTTAAGGTTCTTTGTAGCGTGCCTTCGGCAACTAGCTGCAACCCCTTTCGTCCTTTCATTGTACCTTCTTTCATATTCTCTTTCTTCCACCTTACTTTCCACCTTCTCCTAACAATTGATTCATAATGCAACTATTTGAGGTTTTCCTCCTGTTAAACCTTTAAAACCTTTTACTATCAATATCCGTTTTAGTGCTGAGTGACCTCATAGGTACCAGTGCTTGGCTTTTGTTCTAAATTCTATAATCAATTCAATTCGTCATGTAGTCTCAGTGTTCGGGATTTATATCTAATTGATTAATCTCTCCTTACTGATTTTGATTTAAGGATTTTATTATAAAGCTCTATAAGTATCTATGAATTTATTATCATAGATACGTACGGAGACCTAGAATAAATTACTGAGCACGAAATCCAGAACAATGAGAAGATCTATAACAGGATGAATGCCAAAAAACCACTCATAACTTTAACCCTAAAATTGTCAATTTCATGTGAAATAAGCAGTAGAGAGTTCACGCACACACATACACACACACACACGCACACACACACACACACACACACACATATATATATATATATATATATATATATATATATATATATATATATATATATATATATATATATACATACATATATATATATACATATATATAAAATAAATAAATAAATATATACATATATATATATATATAAATAAATAAATAAATATATATATATATATATATATATATATATATATATATATATATATATATATATATATATATAATTTACAACTACAAATTAGACGGTAAAACTCATCATCAGTGATGTATATTAACTTGAAACTTTAATGGGAATAGACGAGACTTTAATGTATTGAAAAGCATATTTAGGAATTTGTCAGCCTCAACTTCAATGTACTTTCTAATTTCACAGGCCCTTGCTTTATAAAGAAAAAAAGGAAATTGATAGACACTTCAATAAATGAAAAACAAAACAACTGAAACAAAAAAATCAAAAGAATTAACATTCTGCTATTGTTTTATTAACACGAAAATATTCATTCTGAAAAGTCCAATATCATCATTGCATTCATAAAAGCTTCAAATTGGATCATATGCATAAATGCATGTGTTACTGATTGCATGTAAAAGCCAGATATAAAATGCATCACTCTCGAAACTATTCATTTGAATGTTAATTAGTGACCTGTATTATTGGGATATCGTTAATGACATTACTTTGCGACTTAATGAATGGAATGCATTTGCCTTTTTCAGCTTGATATATGTATATGTATATATATTTAATATGTATATATACATATATATAATATGTATATATGTATATCTATATATATGTATACAGTATACACATATATATATATATATATATATATATATATATATATATATATATATATATATATATATATATATATATATATATATATATATATATATATATATATACCTCACACGCCATTTATCCAGCACTCTCTCCGTCTTCTTCTTCTCCTCATTCCTTATAATAATAAACAGTACTTAGAATAACAGGCGAGCAATAGTTCTAAGGCAGCACAGAAAAGAACTTGACATCGACAAATGATATTTTCAAATATATGAATTTCTTAGAACTATTTTCCAGCACTTCAACTTTCCTATATCAAACAATTAAGTCTTCCACAACGACATTCTTCTATTTTTGCTAATATTTCAATTCTGATTTTGACTAGACATCCAGAAATGATACTTTGAAATATATGAATTTCTTAGAACTATTTTCCAGCACCTTCAACTTTCCAGTACCTTCAACTTTCCATTATCAAACAGTTAAGTCTTCCACAACGACATTCTCCTATTTTCTTTTTGTTGTAATACTTCAATTACGATTTTGACTAGACATCCACAAATGATACTTTCAAATATATGAATTTCTTTGAACTATTTTCCAGCACCTTCAACCTTCCAGTACCTTCAACTTTCCATTATCAAACAGTTTAGTCTTCCGCAACAACATTCTTCTATTTTATTTTTTTTTTAATATTTCAATTCCGATTTTGACTAGACATCCATAAATAATATTTTCAAATATATGAATTTCTCAGAACTATTTTCCAGCACCTTCAACCTTCCAGTACCTTCAACTTTCCATTATCAAACAGTTTAGTCTTCCGCAACGACATTCTCCTATTTTCTTTTTTTTTAATATTTCAATTACGATTTTGACTAGACATCCATGAATAATATTTTCAAATATATATATTTCTTAGAACTACTTTCCAGCACCTTCAACCTTCCAGTACCTTCAACTTTCCATTATCAAACAGTTAAGTCTTCCACAACGACATTCTTCTCTCTTTTTTTTTAATATTTCAATTCCGATTTTGACTAGACATCCACAAATGATACTTTCAAACATATGAATTTCTTAGAACTATTTACCAGTACCTTCAACTTTCCACTATCAAACAGTTAGGTCTTCCACAACGACATCCGTCTATTTTATTTTAATATTTCAATTCCGATTTTGGCTCAGAGCTTATTGTTATTATTTCAAGTGGCTGATGTTAGAAAATGCATAAGACGCGTGGCTGAATAATCCGAGGACAGAACTCTCCACTTGTTTATTGAATGGTCTGGAATTCCTCGCTCTTGACCCAGCGTTCTTTTTAATGCCCGGTTTCTAGAGAATCTCACGTCATTAGTTTTATTCCGTTATATCTCTCGGGTTTATTTTTATTTTATTATTACTGCATCTATAAATTATTCCTTGATTTTATTGTTATAAAGTGACTAAGAAGCACGGTATTCTTGTACGGATATAAAAACATATTTTTAACTATGGAAAAAAGGCTTTTAAAATTACACATATGTGTCAATTTCCATTAAGGTCATATTCAGAAAAAATTGGTATTTAGTTTCTCAATGTTGATTATGTTCCTTTTAGAACCGAATCTCATGTTGCTCATACTTCCTAACCCTCTGATTAAGAACCGTTTATTTCATGAATAACAAGTATAAAATGAGCCGCAGTTTCTTCGGCGCAATCGAGTTTTCTGTACAGCCGCTACAGCGTATATTCAAGGCCACCGAAAATAGATGATCTTTCGGTGGTCTTGGTTTAATGCTGTATGAGCAGCGGCCCTTGAAACTTTAACCACGGGCCGGTGATGGCCTATCCTAAACCGTTGCCAGAAGCACGATTATGGCTAAATTTAACCTTAAATAAAAAAAAACTGGGGCTAGAGGACCGCAATTTGGTATGTGTGATGATTGGAGAGTGGATGATCAACATAACAGCTTGCAGCCCTCTAGCCTCACTAGTTTTTAAGACCTGAGGGCGGACAGAAAAAGTGTGGACAGAAACAAATGCGGACAGAATAAAGTGCGGACGGACAGACAAAGCAGGCACAATAGTTTTCTTTTACAGAAAACTAAAAATGAACGATAAATGAATCTTCAGAAGAATAGAAATGATTAACCTTCTTTCTTCAAATCTTCAGCTGAAAATCCTTCTAAACAGAGCCAACCTTCCATAAACCCAAGAAGACTCAAAGGGATTTCAGTCTGAAGAGAAAGACAGGTTATGGAAAAGGGTGATAAATAAATAAATATGAGGAAATAGAAAATAAATCCCATACACCTGAAATTCAGGAAACGTCAGCAGAGATCAGGAATGAATTTGCCCCTCGCTTAAATGTTTGGAGACGAGAAGATTCCACAAGCGCCCTTGACAGACTGTTTCATGTTTCAGTTGCAGCCAAGGTATCAACTCCTAGAAAACTGGTTAGTATTAAGCCTGATGCTAGAATAAGACACACTGGAATGGAGGAATAATTTAGGTGTGGTGTTTGACCCAGTTTTTACCACGTAAACCTTTCCACACAACATTCATGTAAAGATATTGCAACAAAGTCATTCTGATGCACCTAGCAGTGCAAGGGAAAATCATCTTTTCAAACCAGCATTACACATTTCACAATTATTACGAAAGGAAATGTGTAATAAACTAACCTTTTATCATCCAAAAATAAATTCTTGTTCAGAATCATAATTTATCGTAAATAGAGAAATATTTTTCGATTACTTTTTATCATAAAGGGGACGAAAATAGCAAGAGCAGTACGAAATGTTGAAAATATTCAATATTTCACCTACAATTATAACTCTCATAATATGATGAAATTATTCAGAAGAGGCTTCTGACAATAACATATAATCTCTCTCTATCTTTCTGGACCAAAGGATCCGGTTAAGTGGTTCATTAAAACAGTGTTCAAGTATGCATAACTCCCTCCTTCTCCTCTCTCTCTCTCTCTCTCTCTCTCTCTCTCTCTCTCTCTCTCTCTCTGGCAGTAATTAAACGTGCTCTATACATCAATACTGAAAATTAATAGTATTATCTCCTAATAAAGGACAAATTCTGGTCATAGGAAAAATGAGCTTTATTTAATTTTTACGTTACTTAATCTCTCTCTCTCTCTCTCTCTCTCTCTCTCTCTCTCCCTCTCTCTCTCTCTCTCTCTCTCTCTCTCTCTCTCTCTCTTGCGATAACCTAATGCACCATACACACTGCTACTGAAAATTAATAGTATTATTTCCTAATAAAGGACAAATTCTGATCATAGTAAAAATTAACTATTTTGAATTTTTACTTTACTTAATATCATTCTTCTCTCTCTCTCTCTCTCTCTCTCTCTCTCTCTCTCTCTCTCTCTCTCTCTCTCTCTCCTCACTAGCCATACAAACACTAATACCACTTTAAGCCACACCCTTCTGTTGCAATCGCCCTGTTGGGCAAACAGCGAAGATTTCGAAAACCGAAATGTAATTTGGGAATCAAAAAGCTAATAACATGGGTGGGGTGAAGGCAACACGTTGGTTGGTTGTGAAATTACTGTGAAATCATTGTTACAACCTGTTGCTGCTTTTCACTGTTCCACGAAGAAGACGTCTCGTCACCAAATGCAACTTGGTGGTGTTATTTTTAATTGCCATTCGGTGGCAAAACGAAAGTTAGAATTAAGAAACACTGAGCAAGCACTGATGAGGATGGGATGTTCAAGAGCAGTTCTTGTGAGTTGAGTTTGCTTGAAAGAATTGCTGTTTATTTTATTATTATTATTATTATTATTATTATTATTATTATTATTATTATTATTATTATTATTATTATTATTATTTTTGTTGTTGTTTTTGTTTATTTCCAAAACCTAGATATTAATGAAAATTCCCATAATAATTAGTTACATGACCGAAATATTCTTATTGGCAATAATTTTTTATTCTTCTTATTTCTTTTCATCATCATCATCATCATCTTATTATTATTATTATTATTATTATTATTATTATTATTATTATTATTATTATTATTATTATTATTATTATTATTCTAAGGAAGAATACCCTCTCTGAGGCAAGTTTTGTTGAATAAAATGGCTGCAGTTTGCGAATTGATTTTATACTGAGTTTTCCTAATTCTTCTAATATTCCTTTTTCCTGCACATCAATATTAGTCAATGATTGTCCAATGTTCATATTTTGATGGATGAAACAGTATTTCTTACAGAAGAAATTCTTTATTTAACAGGTACTTTGTCATAAACTACCTTGTTGTGTTCATATATAGCTGTACCTAAATTTCCTTCTTCTTCTCGTGATGTTGATGCTAAGGTATATTTACCTATTGTTGATATTGTTTTGTTGACATGTTGTAAACAAAATATCATTGGTCATATTCATTTAGTAATCGTTGCATTTCTCCTAGGTGTAATCTGGTCTGTAGACCATTTACGTTCCATTGTATAATACAGCAATGGAAAATATTTTATAATAACGGTCGAGTTTTGCTTTCGTTTTTTGTATTATCAACTTGGATTTTTTCTAATAATTTACTCACGACATTCGTTTGTTTTTCCTTATAATATGCTAAGTGCTCAATGCACATGCAACCTTTTTCATGGGTACTCAAATCTGTGCTTTCTTTTTTTTCCTATATTTCATAAAACTTCTTATAATGTTTTTGTAATCAATTTATGCCATTTTGAAAAGAACACGTATCTAACATACACCCATTAGTTCAGATACCTATTCCAGAATGATAATAAAGACATTATTATTGTAACATAACCTCTAGCCAAAGGCATTAATTAGTCCCTTAGCTATCAATATCTGTAAGGTCATTAATGGCCATTAATGCTGCATTTGATCAACAATTAGATGTCAGGAGGGTAATTAACCTAGCTTTGATGGCATCCTTGAATGAACTTCTTGAGCATATATTACATGTGAGTGGATGATTTCATTATTGATGACTATTTTAATTGAATGGAAACTTTATAAACCTTGTTAAGTTAGTTAAAACATTGGCTCTCATCCTTCATTTCCGCATCAATTAAACTGTTTCTGCTGTTTACAAAATTTGCATTTGCTAAATAGTCCCTGTTCTTCATATGAGGGGCTGCCCAGTATAGACACCTGCATTTGTCAGCTCTTTTTAGTGGGATGATAATATTAGATATTATAAGAGTGTCCTCTCTGATCATCAATTCTTCAAAGGCCTCCTTCAAAGAATAATGTTCTAATTTTGTATATCTATCCTTGTTTATCAATTCCATATCGTCACTTATGTTACGCATTGCTAATAAAAAGCAAATGGTTAGGTTATACGTACCAGAAGTAATGATAAATAGAAAAATCTAACAGTAGTAGTATTCAAATAAAGCTTGTTTATCTTGAAGAAAAAACAATGTTTTTTTTATGTTGATCTTCTATATTTATTAAAATATACGAGATTGAAAACTAATGATTTATTTCCAAAACCTAGAAATAATTAGAAATTCCTATAACAACTAGTTTCATGACCAAAATATTTTCATTAGTGAACATACCACTGGTTTATCTTGACAAAAAAAGAACCAGTGTCGTAATGTTGAGCATTTATATATTAGAATATATAAGACTGAAAAGTAACAGTTTAATTCCAAAACCTACATAGTATTGAAAATTCCCATAATAATTAGTTACATGACCGAAATATTCTTATTGGCAAACATAAATCGAAAATCCTTATCTTTTTCCACTTCGCAAGTGATACTTATCCCTAAAATGTCCTTTTTTCCCCTCACCCCAAATTCATCTGGGTCTGAAATACCCATTCGGCACGTTTTCAACTCAGTAATTTTTCCCTAAAGAGACAGGGGGGATTAGGGAAGAATGAGCGGACGTAGATATTATGCCTCATCCCCGACAGAAAAACTGAAAATGGGTTTCCCATAACGGTATCTTTCTTTCGACAGTCTCCAGTTTATTTATTGCTTATTGCTTCTTAACTTGATGCAGTGTCCTGCTCGAGTTGCCTGGCCATTCTTGGAAGCAGTTTCGAGGTGGTATTGAATGTGTGTGTTTGACCAGATTTCCATCGATGCGTTTGTTTACTGAACTGGGATTGGGCAGATATTTTGTTTTTATGTTTTTCTCAATCAGATTTCCCTAGATGTTTTTGTTTACTGAACTGGGATTGAGCAGATATTTTGTTGTCAAGTTTTTCTCTATCAGATTTCCATTAATGTTTTTGTTTACTGAACTGGGATGAAGCAGATATTTTGTTGTTAAATTTTTCTCTATCAGATTTCCATTAATGTTTTTGTTTACTGAACTGGGATTGGGCAGATATTTTGTTGTCAAGTTTTTCCCTATCAGATTTCCATTGATGTTTTTGTTTACTGAACTGGGATTGAGCAGATATTTTGTTGTCAAGTTTTTCTCTATCAGATTTCCATTAATGTTTTTGTTTACTGAACTGGGATGAAGCAGATATTTTGTTGTGAAGTTTTTCTGTATCAGATTTCCATTAATGTTTTTGTTTACTGAACTGGGACTGAGCAGATATTTTGTTGTTAAGTTGTTCTCTATCAGATTTCCATTGATGCTTTTTTTTTTACAGAGAAGGGATGAAAGCAGATATTTTATTTTAAGGCTTTCTCTCGTTTTTTTTTACTCCCTTATTTAGAATACACATTTGCGAGGATATTGTGCAACTAGAACCTCAAACATTCAAGCGAAGTTGCAGTGCATTGCTACCCTAAAACAATAATGTATGTTAGTCATTTATTTATATTTTTATTTATTAATTTATTGATTTAACTTTTTTCTTTCCTAGTAACTGATCCATTTTTTCTCTATTTCCCATTATCTTCAGTAACTTCTTTCAAATGAACGCCATATTCTTTGGAAGCTTGGATTTCAAGTCAATGGCCCCTGTAGGATTGTTCCACATGAACAGGGGTCATCTTCTAGATGATGATGATGATAATAATAATAATAATAATAATAATAATAATAATAATAATAATAATAATAATAATAATAATATATGTATGAATGTATGTAGTATATAGCAATACAATACATACATACTACTGCGGACTTTATTTTCCATTTAAGTTCACGAGAAAGTGATGATATCAAATAATAATAATAATAATAATAATAATAATAATAATAATAATAATAATAATAATATATGTATGTAGTATATAGTAATATACTACATTCATACTACTGCGGACATTATTTTTCCATTTAAGATCACGAGAAAGTGATGATATCAAATAATAATAATAATAATAATAATAATAATAATAATAATAATAATTTCCGCAAATTAGTACTGGTAAGTATATTTCCTAAAAATTTTATTATTTCCCACAATTATTTGTTTTACACTTTGAAAATGCATGTGGTTAATTTTCAAAAGTTATATTGTTATAAGGGTTTTGGAAGTTAACCTTAAGACTGAAGTAATGTTAATTCATATAAATAAACTTAGGTTAAATTTAGATAAAATGAATCATAATAAAAAAATACATATCTCACAATTTAATATACTTTTCATTATTCAGTAAAGCATAGTTCTTATTAGATGAAAATGTATGATATATGAACAACTGCAAAAAAATAGGTCATGGTATAAACAAAAATAGCCATGGTATAAACAAAAACAATAATATATATTATATGCAATGAAAAATCAATAATTTTCTTTATTACTTTTTTTTTTTTTTATAAACAAGACTCTTACCATATAGTAGATTCATAATCTTTCTTTTGTGGGATGAAAAGACTTCATATTACTGGAGTTTAACTGAAATATTTAAGGTTTTTTAATAATGGTTCCTATCGCTTACTGAATATTCATAGAATGGGTTAAGGAGAATAAAGAATAAACGTTGTGTGCATGGAATATTAAATAAAGTCCCATAATAAGAGTTTCTTAAATATGACTGAAACTGACTGTCATTATTTGAAATGAATGGCTTATAAGAGAAAAAATGGGGTTTGAATGGAATCGAAATATTATGCATTAAAAGATAGCAAATATTAAAGCATAAAAAATATTCTAAGAAAAAAATTAGGGATCCAACAACGTATCTGATCTCTGATCTATCATCTTATCTCCCTGCTTGTTATTTTACGTCCCCACATCCTACTCACGACACTGAGACAGGATATCTCTCATCCTTTGGAAGGGGGAAGGAATCCTAATTTGATAATCACCCGGATTTGCTTTGCACTGATGGCAAACACAGGTTTCCGATTAAGTGATTCCTTAGAGACGCGTTCTGATCTGCATCTCTCTCTCTCTCTCTCTCTCTCTCTCTCTCTCTCTCTCTGCCCAGAATAACTTCTTTTATCCGAAGCACTCTTATACAATCACCCAAATTAAGAAAATATTGAAGGTATTGGAGACCAAATTTGAGTTAGGATTATAAAATTGCTTCTCTCTTCAGAACCTTAATAGTCCAATCAATTATTATTGTTCTTTGTTATTCGAAGGTGTTTTTACAGTTCTGCTTCTAGGTATTATTATTATTATTATTATTATTATTATTATTATTATTATTATTATTATTATTGTTGTTGTTGTTG
>NC_089797.1:2302500-2355000 GCF_040412425.1 Macrobrachium rosenbergii
ATTGTGTAAAATACCACAGTTTTTCCCAGAAAACCAATTTACTTGGATTATGATCCCAAAGCCCAGCGCTTTCCTGTCTCGGCCCAGCGCGGCGTGCCGGGAATTTGTAGGACACTTTTTATATTTATCCAAGGATTGGGATTTATACGAATGGATGCTAAGGTATAAAGCGGAATATTTTTATATATTTACTTGGGAAATTATAAATTTTCAGTTCTGAATCATTCCATGACGAATACACACACACACACACCCACACACACACTCTCTACACACACATATATATATATATATAAATATATATATATATATATATATATATATATATATATATATATATATATATATATATATATATATATATATATATATATATATATATATATATATATATATATATATATATATATATATATACATATACACATACTGTATATATGTTCATATTATATATACATACATATATACATATATACATATATATATCTAATTGTATAAATTTTTCTCAAATGAGTTGGACGCTGAGGGCAAACTTCTCCTTACATCAAGTCGAAACTGAAACTGGCGATATTATGGGAGGTATTCACGCACGAACACGCTCTATTTCTTTTTGATTCCACCCCCTTACAGCCGTAATGAGATGCAAATGCCTCGGAGATTAGAATTACTTATTCGTAGAAAAGCATTTAGGGATAAACGCCCTCATTAAGAAAGTCTTTAAAAAGCCATCGAGTTTGCAACCAGTCTCGTTAATAAGCATTTTTGCGCATGATAAGGAGGCAATAATGGAAGACCAGAGAACATTGAATAATAACCTGCAATTAATTATGAAGGGTTGCGTTCATATGAATGCTGTAAATCTGGCGGAAATATCCTTCTGTTAATCATCCGTGCGAACGTTCCTTTACGCTGGAGTGGTATTTGAGGATTCAGCACTCGTAAATGTAATCAAGATTCAAGATTCTCTAACATTGCAAAGGTATTATATAAATTACATGGATATTTAAATGAAAATATCACTGAAGATTTGCGATGCTAGAGTTGAAGTCACGACTTTCCTTTATGATTCTTATAATAGAAAATGTTTCCAGGATTCAAATCTCGTCAGGGGTGAAATGAACATTTTGATATGGATATATTTTGACACAAACCTCTGCTATTGTATCAATTACATACATGGATATTTAAATGCAAATATCACTGAATATTTGCGATGCATGGATTCCTTGATGAAATCCGTCTTAATTTGAATTCAATAATATGGAAACAAAATAATTAACCGACCTTTACTCTTTTGTCATAGTTTGAAAAAAGTAGTTATGAAATACTTTATACAATTATAGCATGGTTCATTAAGATCTTGCATTATGTTTGCTGCATTTGCCTGTAAAATATAGCCTTTAGATTATGATTGCATCATATTCTAAAAATTCAAATATTTCCATGGAAAATTTCAGTATTTTTTTTTTTTTACTATATCTGGGATACAGGAGGTTCTTGCAGCATATTTTCTGCTAAAATAACTGAGATTTCATCCTTGTATGGTCCCATTGTGTATAATTGGTTTTAATCTTGAGTTTGATTCGTCGTCTTCATGTTAATTCAAAATGGTTTGACTTTATCTATCTTCCAGTACTTTGATTGCCATTTTTTTACCTCATTGGATAATCTGACTTAAGTCTTACATTTTTCCTTGCTTTTATGCAACTTTCCAGATGCTGAATATTTCCCATTTTTAAAGGGAAAAATTGCGAGCTTTTATATGACATACCCGTTTCCAGACAGTTGTCTCGTATATATCATTTTTGTATATTTGTTTTATATAAACAAAAGTATATGAATATAAATGACATTTCCTCCAGTCACTGTTACCATCCTTTTATATTCAATTCCATCGAACTGGTTGTGTATTTTCTTATACACCCTGTACCGTCCCAAGCCTCGAATACTATCGTCTGTCTAGTGGATGGTGTCCATTTGTCCCGCTTTATTGGAACTATAAAAGCTAAATGCCATTCATCGACGTTTGCTCGTGCGTTTGCCTGAAAACTGAAAAGGAGATGACCAACGGTACTCACAAAAGGGCCGAACTATCTCCATCTGTGACAGATGTTTCTCCTTTGAAAGGCGGCAAGGCCAGTATGGCGAATCCAGGAACGTCTCTTTATTAAATGAAAAAGTGTCGTTCACGAAAGAGAATCAGCGGGATTGCTTAAATAATTAAAGCTAAATTATTTAAGGGGTTAGCCAAAGTTTCACGTTGCCCTGTGCAGTGTTTTATTGCATCTGTAACAGATGTTTCTCCCTAGAAATGGGGCAAGACCAGTATGGCAATACCTGGAAATTTATATTAAATGCAGTGTGTTGCTGACGTAACAGAATCACGACTGCCTAAAGAAATAATAAAACTAAAATCAGGAATTAGCCAAGGTTCACACTGCCCTACACAGAGAGTTATTGTTCGAAAATAAACCTCGGCCTAAAATCTGCCCTTCAAATCTATCTGCTTACAAAACCACAGCTAAGAACATCCTGAACGTTAAAAAGCAATAGAGAGTTATTTGAGAAATAGAGAGTTATTTGAGAAACAGAGTTATTTGAGAAACAAAGTTATTTGAGAAACAGAGAGTTATTTGAGAAATAGAGAGTCATTTGAGAAACAGAGTTATTTGAGAAACAAAGTTATTTGAGAAACAGAGAGTTATTTGAGAAATAGAGAGTCATTTGAGAAATAAAGAGTTATTTGAGGAACAGAGTTATTTGAGAAATAGAGAGTTATTTGAGAAGCAGAGTTATTTGAGAAACAGAGTTATTTGAGAAATAGAGAGTTATTTGAGAAACAGAGTTATTTGGGAAATGGAGAGTTATTTGAGAAATAGACTTACTTGAGAAATAGAGAGTTATTTGAGAAACAGATTATTTGAGAAATAGAGAGTTATTTGAGAAATAGAGTAATTTGAGAAATAGAGAGTTATTTGAGAAACAGAGTTATTTGAGGAATAGAGAGTTATTTGAGAAATAGAGAGTTATTTGAGAAACAGAGCTATTTGAGAAACAGAGAGTTATTTGAGAAATACAGTCATTTGAGAAATAAAGAGTTATTTGAGAAACAGAGTTATTTGAGAAATAGAGAGTTATTTGAGAAACAGTTATTTGAGAAATAGAGTTATTTGAGAAATAGAGAGTTATTTGAGAATAAGAGTTATTTGAGAAAAAGAGTTATTTGAGAAATAGAGAGTTATTTGAGAAACAGAGTTATTTGAGAAATAGAGTTATTTGAGAAATAGAGTTATTTGAGAAATAGAGAGTTATTTGAGAAATAGAGAGTTATTTGAGAAATAGAGTTATTTGAGAAAAAGAGTTATTTGAGAAACAGAGAGTTATATGAGAAATAGAGACTTATTTGAGAAACAGAGGTATTTGAGAAATAGAGAGTTATTTGAGAAACAGAGTTATTTGAGAAATAGAGAGTTAATTGAGAAACAGAGAGTTATTTGTGGAACAGGCGATACGGCTTTCAGCCCTAATGAAATGAACCCCGACGCGGCAATTCCTAGTTTACACTGCACGATTCCCCATTCATGAGACGCGCCAAAACTCGGCTTGCAAAGCCTTTATGGCGGCGCCGCCGTTTGAATATGATTAAATGCAAGCGAGCTTGTGTGTGTGTGTGCTTGCTTGCTGCTTGCTTTAGAGGAGATGACGGCGACTTCCTTCCTTCTCATTTATTCCATTATTCGCATGACTGATTTGGAAATGTTGAGTGTTCATAAATGTTGCAATTTTTCCTTGGTTTGGATAATAATTGCTTTAGTGGCGTTTCAAAGAAGATACAATTGAAACTTCAAGCTCGATAAAACGATTTTCTTACTAAAAAAACGGAGAAATTTTATCAAAAAGTTTTTTAAATATGTGATTAAGTGTGTTGACTGGCCACGCTTAAACACTCAATATGTATATGAAAGGACTCTATTAGAATGATGTATCAACTCAAGACTTTTCATGTTTAATAATAATAATAATAATAATAATAATAATAATAATAATAATAATAATAATAATAATTTATTATTATTATTATTATTATTATTATTATTATTATTATTATTATTATTATTATTATTATTCAGAAGATGAAACCTATTCATACGGAACGGCCATCGACTTCAAACTCATACTTCCTTATTTAACTAAATGGGAAAGCATCATATCCCATAGCTGTGTGGCTCTTGGGATACTGAAATGACTATCTTGTCACTAATTTATCTTTTTGAGGTTAGAATTACAGTATTTCGCCGAAAGAAAACAGAAATATCACGGTGAATTGACAATAAAAAACTTATTTCAGTGACGGTGCTGGACTATGGCAATTACCAGGCCATTCCTCTAAAATTCATCCAGATGAACAATGACTTTTGAAATGAAAATAGAAGTGAATAACTATCTAGGACAGCTAATTTTTTGAGGGGCAATTCATAAAAAGGAATAATGAGATTCATCCACATGAATACATGAACGTTCACTTTTGAAAGCAAAATAGAGAACAATACTATCTGAAATATTTTTTTTGTGGCACTGAGTAAAAAGAATAATGTGCGTCCTACCTACAATAAAGATGACCTTGAACTTGTTCCGGTGGATTCAGGTCTTTTGTTTGAGGTCCACAGTGTGTATCTATTACAAAACATAATGAGTCTTTGCCCACGTCGACTGTCCCTTTCATTCTGACCAGTCAAATATACTGACAAAGGAGTTAAAACTCAGCGGGAATACAAAGAGTTGTAGAATGGACAATGAACTTCTATCAACTTTTTGCAACATCATTTATTTTGTATGAATGAATTTAAAGACTAATAACCAGAGTTTGAAAGGTCAGAGGTGAAAATTTTACACATCAGAGTTGGATCATATTTTACTCCCTTGTAACTTGATGGAATCCCGCTAGCGTGAATACGGGGTAGGTTAGCTTTTAGCGGGTAATTAAAAAATGAATTTTCTGGTGAAGAAATGCATTATTACCTTTCTAATAATAGGCACTAATTGCTCCTTCATTAAACACGCAAAAACGTTATTTAATTTCAGAGGCTATTTCTGCAGAGACGAATATCCCAAGAGTATAATGTTAAAACTGTTAAATGTTTATTAATATTATTACTATATTATATTATATTAAATTATTATTATTATTATTATTATTATTATTATATTTCAGTAGACGAAACCTATTCACATGGAACAAGCACAACAAATGGGCCACTGACTTGAATCCAAGCTTCCAAAGAATGTAGGGTTCAACCTCCCACCGCAGCAGACCCCACACTGTGGCAGTAACTGATCATGACACAGAGCCAGTGAGTTTTCATCGCGAACCCTCGACATCTGAGGGGCATACCACGACACTAACCACTATACCAGCGGACCAGAATGAGAAGGATTCCTGGTGCTTCTTAGTGGTTATTCTTCTTTCTATGTGTGCGTGTGTGTGTTTATAAAGACTGGGCATTTTTGAGTTCAGTCTAGTGGAAACACGCAAAGGAACTTAATTAGAACGGTATTTGGTTTCTACCACAAAGTTGGAATAAAAACCCGGAGGTAAATCACACAAACTCTCTCAAAGAGAGGGAAAGTTAGAATGAGAGACATTTTTTCACATCTTTAGTAACGATTTGTTAGATGGAAAAACAATAAAAAATAATAATTCTACTGATCTTAATGTCATCGCTATGAATATATAAAATAATTTCATGTAGATATAAAAAGTAATTTTCAGACATTTGAGTGGAAATATCTTTGTTTCTGGAATACACACACACACACATTATACATACATACATACATATACATATATATATATATATATATATATATATATATATATATATATATATATATATATATATATATATATATATATATATATATATATAGATGTATATATATATATATATATATATATATATATATATATATATATGTATATATATATATATATATATATATATATATATATATATATATATATATATATATATATATATATATATATATATATATATATATGAGAGTGATGGCTCAGTGTTACAGCAGCAGCTTCTGACTTCTGTAGAGGTCTGTGGCGCGGGTTCAATCCCGCAAGCCGGCTGATCAGAGAGGCAGACACTTTGCTATCCAAGACATCCCGGGATTATATATGTAATCAACGGATAGGTTTGCTTAAAAGCAAAATGGATGTTACAGACTAAATACACACACAAAACAAAGCCACTACAACACCTTCTAAAACATAACAAACATCTCACACGTCTCGAACGCTCGCCATACCCGCGCAATAACTTCTGGGAAGAAAGGGCGTTGGGTCTGGTATGATACATGAAACATATGAGCGGTGTCAGGCAGGGCAGCTGATCGAGACCACAGGTCTACCCAAAGCCAAATCAAAAGTCCTTGCTTACCCCATACAAAAATGGGAATAAAAGCACGTTAAAAGAAAAAGAAGAAGAAGATATATATATATATATGTGTGTGTATATATATATACTTATATGTATGTATACAGTATATATATATATATATATATATATATATATATATATATATATATATATATATATATATATATATATATATATATATATGTGTGTGTGTGTGTGTGTGTGTGTGTTGTACCTGAGCCAAACAAGACACTGGAAAGCACTGAAAAAGCATCACGAATGTCAGGAGCTAATGAAGGAATGATTATGAGTTGCTCTCTCGGTGTTTTCGGGTATTGTGTGGATCAACGGGGTGCGAAAGAACTTCATTGTTCTCCTTTGTTGTTCTTGAAACAAGAACAG
Source organism: Macrobrachium rosenbergii (assembly GCF_040412425.1). Taxonomy (NCBI): domain Eukaryota; kingdom Metazoa; phylum Arthropoda; class Malacostraca; order Decapoda; family Palaemonidae; genus Macrobrachium; species Macrobrachium rosenbergii. Next base: position 2,309,334 of record NC_089797.1, read on the forward strand.
AGGGCGGGTAAATGGACTGAAAATACCGCGAATAAACAATAAATTTCGAACGAAAGAGGTTTTTACGAAACAATGAGGAACCGAGTGTGGTCTCGCTCTGTCAGAGAACGCGTATCGTTTGTCTTTATGGCGGTAAAATGAATTCTGACGTACGTGCATCTTCAAGCATATTTATAAACGGGTTAGTCAAAGGCATTGTTGGGGTTGAAGCGTGAAGCACTGGGCTGCACTTGGTATGTCTGTCGAGAAAAAATATATATATATATATATATATATATATATATATATATATATATATATATATATATATATATATATATATATATATATATATATATATATATATATATATATACATGCATAATACACAAATCAAGGTTTAGTTTAGCTGCCACTGAAGTTCTTTCAGAGACACATTTAAGTTAATAACTGAAAATTATTCTTGCAAAATAACTAAATGGAATTATTCTGCATCATTGAGACATTGGGTGAAGAAGAGTAATGGATTTTTTTGTAGGTATTTTTATTTCATAATCGATAAATATATGAAGTCAAAACCTTCTCTCTCTCTCTCTCTATCTCTCTCTCTCTCTCTCTCTCTCTCTTTTTTTCTCTCTCTCTCCATTCTCTCTCTCTCTCTCTCCATGAATCTCTCTCTCTCTCTCTCCCTGAATCTCTCTCTTTCTCTCTCTCCCTCTTTTTTCTCTCTCTCTCTCTTTTTTTTTCTCTCTCTCTCATTCTTCTCGTTCTCTCTCTCTCTCTCTCTCTCTCTCTCTCTCTCTCTCTCTCTCTCTCTTAAAGGCACGAAAGGTTTTTTTTTCTTGGTTCCCCCTTAAACGTGTCCGCATAGTATCATCCGCCCTTACGTGTATATCACCAACGTTTCCCTTCCAACGCTGAGGTACTTAGCAAGGATCATTTTAATTAAAACTCTTTTTCGTGTTCCCTCGAGGAATAAACTTCAAAGTGTCCCGTCATCAAAATAAAACAGAAAGAGGGTGAAGATAAATGAAAGAGATAACACGAATCTTTTTTTTTATTTTTATGTTTTGCAGTCCTTAGAGAGAGAGAGAGAGAGAGAGAGAGAGAGAGAGAGAGAGAGAGAGAGAGAGAGAGAGAGAGAGAGTGAATCTCTTGTTACTTTTAATTTTTCAGTGCTGAGAGAGAGAGAGAGTAAGATAGAGAGACTCTATTTTTTTATTTTTCACTTATCAGTCATGAGAGAGCGAGAGAGAGTCTCTACTTTTTATTTTTCACTTTTCAGCCATGAGAGAGAGAGAGAGAGAGAGAGAGAGACTATTATTTTATTTTTCACTTATCAGTCATGAGAGAGAGAGAGAGAGAGAGAGAGAGAGAGAGAGAGAGAGAGAGAGAGAGAGAGAGAGAGACTATTATTTTATTTTTCACTTATCAGTCATGAGAGAGAGAGAGAGAGAGAGAGAGAGAGAGAGAGAGAGAGAGAGAGAGAGAGAGAGAGTCTCTACTTTTTATTTTTTCACTTTTCAGTCATGAGAGAGAGAGAGAGAGAGAGAGAGAGAGAGAGAGAGAGAGAGAGAGAGAGAGAGAGAGAGAGAGAGAGAGAGACTATTATTTTATTTTTCACTTATCAGTCATGAGAGAGAGAGAGAGAGAGAGAGAGAGGAAGGGCGCTAACGACATCTGAATTGTACAATTCATATTATGACAAAACAACAGTCAGTTTGAAAGAGCAAAAGATATATTCTGTCAATTCAATTAAGCATATTATAACAGAAAAGAACCATAGCGTTTGTTTATTATATATTTTCGTGTAAATAAATAAAAAAATATGTTATTTACCTTAAGAGTAGATTTATGCTATCAGATCATTGCATCAACAATCAGAGTTTACCAAGATCACAAAGAGTTATTGCTACTTTATGATGAAGTTATTTCTTGGGAAAAAAACACTGAGTAATCCTTGCCCAGCAAATATGGGAACCTCTATACTACCCGGCTTATGAAGGAGAGGGAATAATGATGGAAAATATATGCATATGATAAAAGCTAAATGCTACTGAACTGAATTGAATTGAATATAAAATTCAGGCCAAAGACCAAGCACTGGGATCTATGAGGTCATTCAGCGCTGAAACCGAAATTGAGAGTAAGAGGTTTGAAAGGTGCAACAGGAGGAAAACCTCGCAGTTGCACTATGAATCGCTTGTTAGGGAGAGTTGAGGAAAGTAAGACGGAAGAAAGAGAATATGAAAAGAAGTACAGTAAAAGTAACGAAAGGGGTTGCAGCCAGAGGCCGAACGGACGCTGCAAAAACCTTAAGTAATGCCTACAGTGTACCGCATGAGGTGCACTAACGGCTCTACTCCCCTACGGAATGAATGCTATTGAGAAAGAAATGATTTTTTGAATCCCGTTGAGAAAACAATGATTTTTTTAATACTTGTCTAAGAGAAAGTCTCCTGAAGAAGTGGTGATGATAAGCTTCTGAATGAAGATAATTGGATTCTCTGAAAAACAATCAAGAGATTAATTGAACAAGAACACGCAAGGTCAAAACAAGTGAAAAATGCGACGAAGTTTCTTCAGCGCAATCGAGTTCTCTATACAGACGCTACAGCGTATAATCAAGGCCACCGAAAAAAGATCTATCTTTTGGTAGTCTCGGTATAATGCTGTATGAGCCGCGGCCCAAGAAACTTTAACCACGGCTCGGTTGTGGGCTATCCTTAGATATCGTTACCAGAAGCACGGTTATGGTTAAAATTAACCTTAAAAAAAAAAAAAAAACTACTGAGACCAGAGGGCTGCAATTTGGTATGTTTGATAATTGAAGGCTGGATGATCAACATACCAATTTTCAGCCCTCTAGCCTCAGTAGTGTTTAAGATCTGAGGGCGGACAGAAAAAGTGAGGACAGAATAAAGTGTGGACGGACTGACAAAGCCGGCACAATAATATTCACTTACAGAAAACTAAAAACCGGAGTCTTTGAAAAACGATAAGGAAATTAATGTGGCAAGGCTACACAAGGTCCAAAAAATACCAGTCTGATGAAGGAAGGCTCTTTTTGTTGTCTCTGTGTAGGTTTCTGTTTTTCGCTCGTCAAATCTAATAAAAATTTCTTTGTTGTTCTTCATTACTGAATGCGAAATTATAGTGAAGATTACAGCTTGCATGCAATTGTTAATTATATGCAAGACAAAAAGGAACTGAACATCGGTTCTTGTAACGTTTAAGAAGGCACTTCACTGGTATTTCGATGATTAGAAAGAGTTTATGCACGCACAGACACATGCATACATACATACATACATACATACATACATACATACATATGTATATATATATATATATATACATATATATTTGTCTGTATGTATATGTGCCTGTGTGTGCATAAACTCTTTCTGATCTTCGAAATATATATGTATATATATATACATATATACATATATATACACATATATACATATAAATAGTTTCATATTAGTAGTGAATCATAAAGCAATTTAGTCTATGGCGACAATTTCACAGCAGTTTCGACAGATATCTTGCCAAGTGGTCAATGAAATATAATTTTTCGCTGACAGATAATAATTCACTTACATTTTTATCCACGTATTTATTAATTTTCTAATTTTTTCCTTTCCTAATAACTGATGTCTAATTTCTGTATTTCCCGTTACCTTCTGTTACTTCTTTCAAATAAATACTATATTTGTTAGAAGCTGGAATTTCAAGTCAATGGCCCCTGTGGTGGGCTTGTTGCTTATGAATAGGGTTCACATTCTGAATAATAATAATAATAATAATAATAATAATAATAATAATAATAATAATAATAATAATAATAATAATAATAATAAATTTCATTGAATCCAATTGCTGCTACAGTTCTTCTGGCGGGTCCTTTTCTTCTATTCTCTCTCTCTCTCTCCCTCTCTCTCTCTCTCTCTCTCTCTCTCTCTCTCTCTCCTCTCTCTCTCTCTCTCTCTCATCCACCTTCCACACGTTTCTCTCTAAATCAGAAAAAATAGAAAAGGAGTATTTTAAATTGAACGACACTGTAGCAGCAATTAGATTCTCAATAGAATATACTTAAATGAAGGATTACAACCGATTGATAATAATAATAATAATAATAATAATAATAATAATATAATAATAATAATAATAATAATAATAATAATAGATACCTAGCATTTCCTGAAGTTAACCATCTAACCACTCTGATCAATATTTCTTTTCCCTATCAAAACAAAACTATTGCTGATTAGCAATAGTCTAGATTTGGTAGAGAAAACAAATATTGATCAGCGTGGTAAGGTGGTTAACTCCGGGAGATGCTAGATATATTATTATTATTATTATTATTATTATTATTATTATTATTATTATTATTATAATTAAGAATATGAACCCCGTTAATACTGAACGAGCCCACCACATGGGCCACTGACTTGAAATTCCAGCTTCTAACGAATATAGTATTTAGCGTAGACTTCCTGCGCAAAACTGCCCTGCCCCCCCCCCCCAACCCCCGGCGCCAACTTTCCATCAAGCAAAGACAAAAAAGCAGCCGATACAAATCCACAACGAAGTTGAAACAACTGCTCGTTAAGGGAAACCCATTTGTGGATTTTACTGGGACGAAGGGACATAACATTCCGGCACGTCCATTCTTCCCTAATCCGCTTGTCTCCTTAGGAGAAAATTACTGCATCGAAAATGCTCCCCAAATTGTCCCTCAGTATTCGATAAGGAAGAAACAAAGGAAGGGAGGAACAGAAAATGCGACGAATAAATGTTATTGGTCGAATTTCGTTTTGCACGTTCGAGAGAAAAGCAGCGGAGATAATAAGTATGGGTTTATCCGAATGCAATTTTTTTAATGAGTCGGATAAATCGATTATTTTTGAAGGTGGAAAATTTTATGTTCTGCCATTTTTTTCTCGACATTTTATAATTAAGCCTGAATGTTGATGAGGGCTTTTAATTAGATATAGAATCTTTTTGTTGACAGCAGATGTAAGTTACATCGGCCTCGGAAAATGTAATCTTCTGTAATAATAAAATCCGAATGGATCTTTCTTGTTTGTCCAACCGGGTTTAGGCGGGGCAGGTAGGGGAGACATGACACACCCACCCTCCTCCTACAAACCTGTTTGTCCGCCTCGGGTGGGGGCGGGGTCGTTATGGGATCGGGAGGGTAGGGGAGACATAACGAGCAGCGCCGGGTTCCAGCGCGTGCCATCAAGCGAACTCATGTTTCAAGTTTTGAGGACAGGATCACGTGTGACAGCAAGGGGATAATCCCGAACAGAAACAGATTAAGCATACGACCACGGAGAATAAAACGAACTAAGGAACGGGCAGGAGGTAACACCCAAATATGCATCGGTACCTGATGAAGAAGACTGCATGTCTTTGAAAGCTAATGCTTTGTAAATTCAAGGATCTGGAATGTAAAAAAATATCCCGTCTTGCTGAAGCCTAACACGAATAATAGGAATAAGTATAAACCTTGCAGTTGTGTCGTTTATATATATATATATATATATATATATATATATATATATATATATATATATATATATATATATATATAATATATATATATACACGTAAGAATCGGCCATCAACTCATAATTATCGCATTTCTTCTAAGAGTTTCATAGCTACATTGAAAAATTAAATATCTTGAGGAAATTAAGCTGTTACTTATTGTGGATATATTCGTTCTAAGAGAGAGAGAGAGAGAGAGAGAGAGAGAGAGAGAGAGAGAGAGAGAGAGAGAGAGAGAGAGAGATCCAAAATTTATATATATATATATATATATATATATATATATATATATATATATATATATATATATATATATACATATATACATACATACGTGAATGTGCCTGCGCATGTCTGTAATCCTATTCCGTCATGCTCGATTTAAAATTGCAGACTTTCTCCAATTTATCATCACATGAGCGAGAGAGATGATTTTGGAATATTACCGACGTTCGAATTTTGGCGTTTGAAGTTTTTTTTTTTTTTTTGGCGTGTTTATTTCTAGTCACATTCTTTGTCTGAAGTTTGCCACGAGGCATCATCAGGTAGATTACTTCCCGCCTGCTTCAAAGGAAAAAAATTTAAATATGGCTTCTACAACATTGCTCGTGTTTAAATATATTCTCTAATTATTAATTACCCCGGGAACGTGGGCTTCCGTGAAAACAAGGGTTTGGTTCTTAGCCACGTAAAATAAGACTAATCCTTCGGGCCAGCCCTAGGAGAGCTGTTAATCAGCTCAGTGGTCTGGTAAAACTAAGGTATACTTAACTTTTCATTGAACATTCAAGATTTTTCAACTCCTGTTAACCAGAAAATGAAATATTTCTTTCATTACTTCAAAATGACAATGGAAAAACTTTAATTCAACTGGTTCAGGAGAATACGTTCACTGATCGATAGATAGACAGATAGGTATATAGACAGAAACAAACAAACATACATACATATACACACATACATGTTTATTTATTCTTTTTCATACAAAAATTATGCAAAAGAAGTTAACACAGGCATCAGACCCACTATGGCGTAAAAGAGATGTTTCACAGATACTTAACCGTTTTGAATTTTCTTCCCGACTTTTCTCTAAGAACTGCAAGAGTTTCTTTGGTGCTTGCTATCGATGCAAGCAGTGCCGTGTCAGTACGAACCATGTCATGAGGAAAAAAAAAAAAAAAAAAAAAAAAAAAAAGAGGTCTGATACAGACCTGTCAACTTGTTCTGCCAAACTAGATGCAATGGCTTCCAAAAGGTCGCTGTATCACAGCTTGTTAGATCAAAAGTACAGTAGTTAACATTTAAACTCTGTATTGAGAATGAATTAAGACGATAATCCGATATTCTCTCTCTCTCTCTCTCTCTCTCTCTCTCTCTCCCTAGCATGTAGATCAAGGGTCACAGATACGGTATCCAGCACTGTCATCTCCCATCTTTTCAGTATTATTAACATTTTCTTGATTCTGATGAACAGTTTTTTTATATTTTTTATAATAATTCTTGCTCGCGGCTTCTATCTTTCCTATATAAAATATGTCTCGAAGTCTGTTACAAATTATAAATGATTCATATATATCACGAAGTAGCACAAATAACCTTTCAGCTATACGAACATCTCTCCCGGCCATTGTTTAATGTACAGCCGAGCAAACTTATCCGCCAAAGAAATAACCAATTACTCTGAGGGATGAGAAGCGACAATTTCTTAATAATCCACATTAGAGAGACGCCTCCATGGGCAATGATGACCAATATTACCAGTTAATGAGAGTTATCATTTAACACTGAAATCGCGGACCCTGATTTTGCATAATGCTCCCCGAAGAAAAATGAATGGTCTCATTAGTGCCGGTCGTGATCAGATTGCTGCCAGATGTTGTATATCGAGGGACCCGGAGATTTCAACTAATGAATAGTGAAACTGAAAGAGTGGCGAGGATTGTGGAGCAGAAATTGATGGTGAGGAGGATGCAAAGGTTAAAAAATGACGGTTCTAAATTCGGGATCAGATTATTGCTAAATGTACATCGAGGGAGAAGGAGATTTTAACTAGTAAACAGTTGGAATTGAAAGAGTGGCGAGGATTTTGGAGCACAATTTTGTGGTAAGGAGGAAGCGAGAGATTATAAAATGACGATTCAGAATTTGGGACCTCAGATTTTGTGTAAAAGTGAAAGAGTGATGAGGTCTCTGAAGTACAACATTGATGATTGGTAGGATGCGGGAGGTTATCAAATAACGATTGTGAATTCAAGATGGCTAAGGAACTGCCAAGGAGCCACAGAAATTTAAAACCATATTTGCTCTTCGTTAAACAGCTGTGTTCACTATCTTCCAATATTCTCTTTCAATCTTAAAGATTTGAAACTCTTTAAGCACTGGACTAAAATCGATTTCAGGATAGTCGATTTTTGACAGAAAGTCTTAATAATTGAAAACATTTCAACGTGAATATTTTTGCGTTGGACATTTATAATGCAGATCGAGGGATGTCTCGCACTTGCAATGTTTCAACTGTGCTTATATTTTGATCAAGAAATGTTCTTTCTGGTGAGTGTTCACGAAAACGTAGGGAAAATCGTAAAATTATAACAAAAACTGGGAACGTACTTGTTATAGATGTCTGTGCCTATGTAATACTGAATTATTTGTTCATGATAAAAACATAGTCACGAATATAATGAAAGGTTTCAGTTAGAAAATATTCATGCAAACACACACCCGCCCACATGCACTGAAACGAACAACATCTGAAATAACTTTCAAAGCTGCATATTTGCGAAGCACCATTGCTTCGAGAGTCACTCTCTCCCTTTCATCAACTTGATGCTTTAATTCGAGGGCCAATTATTTGATGCACTTCAAAACTCTTTCATTAACTGCTTACGTAAGTCAGGCTAATCTGATGCCTTTGATGGTCCCTCATCTGTTTCCAGTTCATGCCTTGATTTCTCTATACATTAGATAACCTTGACAAGTGGCCCTCGTTTTAAACTTTTAATGACAAGGGAAATTAATGTTTATTATTGTTTAAATACCTTAGCATTCCTCGTTGGATCTATATGCTAATACCTTATAGTAGATGTTACCCATTCAGTATGACAATCGACTTCCTCTAAATAGTCTAATTTATGCACTGATGCTTTGCTGATATAAATCTTCTTTTTTGCTTTCCATCCTTGTATTTTAATAAATCACATTTTTATTTATTTATTAATTTGCTAATCTTTTTCCTAATAATGATCTCTTTCTTTCTTTCTGTACTTTCCATTTTCTCCTGTTACTTTTTCCTGGTGAACATCATATTATTTGGAATTTGGAATTTCAAATCGAAAGCCCCTGTGGGCTTGTTCTATATGAAAAGGGTTCATCTTCTGAATAATAATAATAATAATAATAATAATAATAATAATAATAATAATAATAATAATAATAATATCACCTTCAACACCATGTGTATAAAAGAGGGTCTACTGCCTATTCAATAATAAAAAAAATAATAATAATAATAATAATAATAATAATAATAATAATAATAATAATAATAATAATAATAATACTTGTCAAAAGTTAACCTAATTTCACTTCACGTCTCTACAAGCGACGGAAAACACCACCACATAAAACGAATAAAAAATGCGTTGAAGTTTCCCATGCGCAATCGAGTTTTCTGTACAGCCGCTACAGCTTATAATCAAGGCCACCGAAAATAGATCTATCTTTCGGTGGTCTCGGCATAATGTTGCATGAGCCGCGGCCAATGAAAATTCAACCTCTCCCCGGTGGTGGCCTGGCCTATATCGTTGCCAGACGCACGATCATGGCTAACTTTAACCTTAAATAAAATCAAAACTACTGAGGTTAGAGGGCTGCAATTTGGTATGTTTGATGACTGGAGGGTGGATGGTCAACATACCAACTTACAGTCCTCTAGGCTCGGTAGTTTTCAAGATCTGAGGTCGGACAGAAAAAGTGCGGACAGAATAAAGAGCAGACGAACGGACAAAGCCGGCACAGTAGTTTTCTTTTACAGGAAACTAAAAACGGTAAACGTGAAATTAGTGATGGATGATTAATACCAGCCCTCCAGCATTCACCACAAAAGAGAGGTGTTACTGGAAAAGGAAGCCACATTCGCGAGGCTCGTGAATGAGATTCATAAATGGTGCCACTTGTGTGGGGCTTTGCTCCAAAGGTGATAAATATTGTTTGGGTGTGCAATAGCTCATTAATTAGTGCTTATTGTCTCTACAAGATTTTTTTTGAGGGGGCTTTGGTGCAGTAAATTTCGGTTAATTATAACTCTAGTGATCAAAAATAAAATTATCTTGGTTAAGTTGGCTATATTGTTCATCCCATCATGTATATAATGCAATAGTTCAATAAATTGTATGCATATATATATATATATATATATATATATATATATATATATATATATATATATATATATATATATATATGCAATCTATTGAACTATTGCATCATACACACGCACATACATGCATACATACATACATACATATATATATATATATATATATATATATATATATATATATATATATATATATATATATATATATATATATATATATATATATATATATATATATATATATATATATATATATATAACTGTATACACACATATATATATATATATATATATATATATATATATATATATATATATATATATATATATATATATATATATATATATATATATATAATATATATATATATATTTATATATATATATACCTCAATCATCCCATTCTGGTAGAACTCTAATCCGGTTCTCAAAAGAATCTAGAATAACAACTCACTCAGTTAACTGCTAATGTACAGTGAGTATTTCTTCTATTACAGCTGAAGTACCTCTTCAGCCTGTAATTGAAAACCTGTACAGTCTCCAAGCACCTCTTGGAGGAGGCGAAACTCATCTCCCGACGAGGAATCCTTCCTTCAAGGAATCGAACATCTTCAGAAATGTGGAAAACTGAATTAATAAAATCGAGAAAATAGGAGGTGATTGATGTCTCTCATACAACTTTGAGAGTGTATCAGCGATTAATCTTTGATATTACACATTGTTATTACTGAGAGTAAATAAAGATATTGGGAAATGTAGGTATTTACAATAAAAAATGAGCTTGCAAATAGTGGAATGGAAGGGAATGAGACTTAGAAGGCATTACTGTACGCTTTTGTAACGGTGCCCCGCAGAGCAATATAGAAACTTACTGAGTGGACGAACGACGAAGGTAGTATGAGATTTGTCGACATTACTGAACAGCAGAAAATAGGTTAGAATATTTGACATATAAAAGGGACATAACTTTTCTTTAAGGAATGTCGTAAAAAATGCTTTAAAAAACGTTTTAGTATATGTCAACTGTTGAGAAAGCCTTGGTAGATGTACAATAATTTTCCCTTGTAACTATTCCATTCAGATATTAAGATAACTTTAGGAAAGAGTAAATAATGAAATAATAAAGAACAAGTAAAAAATGCTAAGAAGTTTCTTAGGCGCAATCGAATTTTCTGTACAGCTGCTACAGAGTATAATTAAGGCCACCGAAAATAGATATATCTTTCGGTGGTCTCGGTATGAGCCGCGGCCCATGAAACTTTAACCACGGCACGATGGTGGCCTATCCTATACCGTCCCCAGAAGCACGATTATGGCTGACTTTAACCTTAAATAAAATCAAAACTACTAAGACCAGAGGGCTGCAATTTGGTATGTTTGATGACTGGAGGGAGGATGATCAACATACCAATTTGCAGCCCTCTAGCCTCAGTAGTTTTTAAGATCTGAGGGCGGACAGAAAAAAGTGCGGACGGGTAGACAAAGCCGGAACAAAAGTTTTCTTTTAAAGAAAACTAAAAAAAATTTAAAACAATAAGTATAAAAGATTAAGCCCCCAAAACACGACTCCGAGAGGAGGAACCACTGATCACCCGAGAGGTATGATTAATGCCTGACCTTCGAAAATTGCATAACAGGCGATTTATTCGAGAATAAATCCCGATAACGACCGTTAATGAGGGCATCCACTTACACGGAAATCATGGCACATGGTTTGGCTTAATGTGCCACTGAGAGAGAAGGAATTTCCCTCATTAGCGTGAGCTGGTGCATACTGATTTCCTTATCTTTGTATACTGATGCATTCACTGATTAATAGAGCGTATTATCCCGGGAACTATGTCATTCAGTCGAGATTATTGGAATAATAATTAAGGAGTAATGCTAGGAGAGTAAAATATAAATGAGATTCATTAGTCAACTGTGCAATTTCGTTCATGATAGTGAAACCGGCCATGCCATCAACTGACCAGGGGCTAGAATAGATTTCTTTTCCAAATATATACTGGAAAGAAATGTCATAGAGTCCAGGCTTCTAAAATTTAACTTCTTTAACAATGTACCAACCGAGAAATGTAAAAAAAAAATCGATCCTTTGTTTCAAAAGGCATATGTAAAAGGTAAAGATTACAAAGAAGGTAGATGTAAAATGTATAAGGTTCGAAGAAGTTATATGCAAAATGAACAGATTCTGTTATATGTAAAATATATCAGAATCTGTAAAATATACAGATTTTAAAGAAGGTTGTTTACAAGGCCTACAGCAATGGTGTGAACCTGCTCATATGCATAAACATTTGTAAATGAACCACTGACCTCAGACGCTGATGAGTTCCCAGTTCCTCTTTTTTTTTTTTATTTACCACGACAAATTACAAAACGCTGAATACAAATTCTCTTGAAAGCAAAAGCTATTTGTTGGACATGAAAGGTGTAATCTAAAACTATAGCATCGAATATCACGAGCTGACTGTAAAAGGTATATAGAGCATTGAGTATCACTTGCTAACTATAAAGAGTTTAGAGTCGTATCTTAGTTTACACAGAAAGCTAAAGAAACGAAGTTAACGGAATGGATATATTTATTTTCCCTTCAGTAAACTGAAATTTTGATCCATGATAAAGACTGGGTGTTTGTTCTCTCTCTCTCTCTCTCTCTCTCTCTCTCTCTCTCTCTCTCTCTCTCTCTCTCTCACACACACACACAAACACACCCACTCACTCAAATAGTTACATTTGTGTTGGTTTCTATTGTATAAATTTTTGGTTATAGTGTCCTTGTTCCTTTCACTTAAAGCTTGATATAATTTTTCCTATATCCTTATCTCCGTTTATTACATTTCATCGTAAACAATTTCCTTTTTTCCGAGGTCACTACGTTTAATTTTCCGAGGGAAACCCTTGCCTAGAGGCACAATAATTAGTCTAGTCCCTACCAGATCTTTTCTCTGAATCCCATAAATCCTGTGACGTTTCTGTCGACCATTTCTAGATCCTTCACTACAGTCTATACTCACGTTTCCGCTTCAGAGGATGAGAGGAAGGCTCCAACATCAACACACATTCGAGGATTTAGAGCCTCTCCTCAATGATGCAATTGCTCACTCTTCATATTCATTTTATTTGTTTATTTTTTTTTCTGGTAATTGAAGCAACTGAAATACCTATACCTAGAATTCTTCAGCTTTCACTCTACACATTTTTCGCTAAATGATATGAAAAACGAAGCTAATATCTGGAAAACTATGTATAACAATGGTTACCTGAGAATACTAACTGTAATTATTTAAAAACCCCAAATGATAATAACTTGAGGAATGTGTATAGTTGGAAATTAAACGAAAGGAATAGGTGTGATAGTTTAGTACATATAAAAAAAGAAAAAGAAGAAGAATTATTATATAAGGTAAACATTAAAGATTTCTTCTTCTGATTTTCAACCTTCAAAACATTATCACAGTAAAAAAATATGAATAAATTCTTTGTAATTTTTGGCACTTTCAATACAAGATGGTATTTGTTTGGTAGATGAAAATTTCTGAAAAGTGAAAATCTACAATATTGTCAGTGATATCTCTTTTCTTTTAAATAAAGGCAATATTTGCTCTCGGCTATCGGAGCAGTAGACCTCTTCAACCGTGACTATATGTTTTTCGTGCTGAGGTAAAAACTGGAAAGATGGAGTTTGTGTAATCTGTTGGTTTTAAATGGGAGAGTTTTTATGACTAATACCACGTTCTTTTTTATCCTTTAGACTATCTGTATGATAAGGAACATTTTTTTTATAATTCTAAGTTATTATTTTTTTATAATTGCTGTTTTCTACATTCTTCATTCATTTGACTTATTCTTCATATTATTTTTATAAATTACGCTATATTGCATTTCATTTCAGTCTTTCATCCTCTTTTCTGCTTCTTCCCTCTTTTGTGGATATGTGAAGTCATCCTTCGCTTAGTCTTTGTTAGAAAGACTGCTTATTGTATTAAAAAAATAATCTGATTAAAAGCTCAGAGACCATCTAAAGGTTAAAAAAAACTTTCAAAAAGATTACTATATAGTCTTTTAAAAAGTATATATTGTTGAGAGAGAGAGAGAGAGAGAGAGAGAGAGAGAGAGAGAGAGAGAGAGAGAGAGAGAGAGAGAGAGAGAGAGGAAGGGTGCTGAAGTTTGATCACCTATTGTAATTGCAAAAAGGTTTATTTTCTTATGACTTTCCCAGCAGAATAAATATACTAGACCTTTACGTATGTTATATTTGTGAAGGTTTGCCAATATGCAAATGCTTTTATTTGAAGATGGAAGTTACGCATTAAGCAATGGAGGTCATCAAAGAACCTAAACTTTTCTATCTCGATAACACTTTGTCATTGGTGGTTTTATTATTTATTCATAAGAAGTATCAGTACGTTCTTACAAAGAATAAGAAAGTATTTATGAAATTTAATAAATTAGTAATTTTTATCATTACTGGGTGAGTTAATTGACATGATGAAGTGGGCAGTTGAATCTTATGTTATTAAATCCAATCTGAGGATTTGCACTCAGCCAGTTATTCACTTGGCTAAGTTTAAATCGTGCAATCCGTGCCTGACAAAATGTCTGAGTTGTTCATACGCAGTGAATAGTTTATCCTGTTGTTAAACTATAATGTGCCTTTATAAAAAATAGTTTCTTCCCCTTTCCATCGCGCATTTAAGATAATGTTTATGCAGCAGAAATATATCCACTGCTACCCCATATCTAAAATTGCTTGAAGACACAGTTACACCGAATCATTCCTTGAAACTGGGCTCTTTTGCAAATCTTATAATCTCTAAGGTGCAACAGGTGGTAAATCTTGGGTTGCCTCGAACGAATTCACAGGTTGTTTTTGATACGGCAAAGATGATCTAATACTGGCTGTGTCCCTGGTTCAGAATACACAGGTTCTTTATCCTTGTTCACGTTATTGTTTTTGTCACTTTTCACTAAAACCATTGAAAACTAATTTATCAGGTGGTATACTAAATGGTTGGAGTAAAATAATACATCCCTTTTTTGGAGAAACCATATGAAAAATCTAAGGAAAATTGGTCTTTGCTATGTCAATATTTCATGAAAGACTAAAGTATATTCTTTTGAAATATCTAAGAAGACGGAGTCAGTTTGCCTCTAAAACCATTGTAAATTAATGTATCAGGTGACTAAATGGTTGGAGTAAAATAATAAATCCCTTTTTCGGAGAAACCATATGAAAAATCTAAGGAAAATTGGTCTTTGCTATGTCAATATTTCATGGTATATTCTTTTGACTAAGAAAATCAGCCTCTAAAACCATTGTAAATTAATGTATCAGGTGACTAAATACCTGGAGTAAAATAATAAATCCCTTTTTCGGAGAAACCATATGAAAAATCCAAGGAAAACTGGTGTTGGTTATGTTGATATTTTATGAAAGATTAAAGCACAATATATATTTCCAATATCCACAAAGACGGAATGTTTCAGGTTTTCAGGGTTCTTCTAACCCATAAACTCGAAAAACAATACTAAATCAACACTGGGATACAATTACAATTCTTAATACGTCATGAAGAAAGGAACAGCTAGCCTGCCGAATTAAACAAATGCTTCCAAGGATAATGAATCTCATTAATATTCTTATCTGATGGTCGTCATTAATAGGGAAATTATAGCTCAAGGTTGGGCAAAATTGGCTTTGGTTGTCGTTGCAGAGATCTCATTAGACCTTGATCATATTTACATGTTTATGCGTTCATTACTTTGAATTAATGACTTTGTTGAAAGACATTTCAGCAAATACTTATGTAGTAGGTAGTTTGAAGCTAATTATGAAAAAAAAATGTGTTTACATTATAAACATATTCAGTCACATATGTGCATATATATATATATATATATATATATATATATATATATATATATATATATATATATATATATATATATATATATATATATATATATATATATATATATGCAAATATGTGATTGAATATGTTTATGTGTAGGAACACATTTTTTTATCATAATTAATTTCAAATTACCTATTACATAATTATTTGATGAAAAGTCTTCATAGACATTTCAAATGAATATACTTTAGTCTTTTATGAATTTTTAACGTAGCAAAGACAAAGACTAATTTTACATAAAGATTCTCGAAAAAAAGTGGTTTTGCCTGATGATTTATATATTACTACAGAAAAATATATATATATATATATATATATATGATTATATATATATATATATATATATATATATATATATATATAATTTATATTAATTTCATCAATGGTTTTTTCATGAGAACCTTCCTGTCAGCGGAGAAAAAAGCAGACTTCTTTCTTATATTTTTTTTTTTTTAACAAATTGAGCTGATCTCATTCCAGCACATGCTTCTAGTAAAATTATAAGTTTAACAGGCAAGTTGGAAAACAGATTCATGTAATGGGCACTTAATTTTTACGATGGTTAAAATCACTAATTTAATTGGTAAGAGATCGACCGTATTAGTGGGAAAACTTTACTCTACGGGAATAGCACTCCGCAATTAACTTACGTAAGTTGTAAATGATTGAGATATAGTTGAAAAACTCTACGGGATTGTCATTCCATGTTTGACTTACTCGCGGCGCTAATTTTTACGTAAGATCAATAGCATTGAGCGTCCCTGGGGAGCTGTATATTGTTAGTGTATATAATGGATGCTGTTATTCTGTGCTTGCCCTCAAATAGTGTATAATTGTTTTGATCGTGCATCTCCATTTCGTGAGCCAATAAAGCTTAAGTCCTTGAACTAGCTTAATTGGAATAAATGGCGATATTTGGAAATTGCAATCGTTACATGGAAGGCGACTGAACAGTTTTCGAAAAGGGAAAGAGTTGGCTATTAGTCAGTGGCCTTAAAGGCTCTCTCTATTGACGACTATAAGTCTTTGTGGCATCTATGTTACGTAGTGATGGATCTATTCTAGCTCTACTAACATACATTTAAATACGACTGGTGGGTGTAATTACGAGATGAAATTATTTCATAACGTCTCAGCATACTGTTTAAGTCATACTCTTGCCAGAGGTCGTGTGAAAGGAAACCTACATTTATTTCTCATGTATATTGAAGATTTGTTGTGATAGTTGTAAATGACACACACACACACACACACACACACACACACATATATATATATATATATATATATATATATATATATATATATATATATATATATATATATATATATATATATATATATATATATATATATATATATATATATATATATATATATATATATATATATATATATATATATATATATATATATATATATATATATATATATATATATATTTATATATAATGAAAAAGTTCTTAGAAGGAAGGATAACAATTCTGCAAGCCAAAGGAATAGAGAACAAAAAATTAAACACCGTAAAGTATCATCTTACTCACTCAAAGTAATAACTTCTGGTTCCCTACTTAATCATTATTTCCGGTAACAAATTTAGAATCTCCTCGCGGGTTTCAATTCATAATATTCACGGGAGCCAACCCTTGAAGATTACAGCCCCTTCGAATCTCCCAATACATTATTTCTCTCTTTATTCCATTATTAATTAAACTAATTAATCGAGTGAGTGTGATGGAGGAGGCAATTATGACCAACCGGATACATGATCAGATTTGTTTATGAAAGTTGGTTTCCACCATATATTAAAATTCACCAATCGACGTGAGAGGAATTGAGGTAATTATTTACTTAATTATATGCATCAGTTTTAAGTATTCTGTAATGATGTTATGATAGAATTCTTTTTAATTGCGGCAGAGAACACTTTGCATCGTTTTGAAGTCAGTCTTTTGTACCAAACATATGATCTACTTTAACAAAAAACCTGAGGACAACATTTCCTTTGCCTAGCAATTATTATTTTTTTAACATTTTATTTTCATTAAGCATCCACAAGAAATAATTAATTATAAACAAATATGTAATGATAGAAGACATTCTATATCTTGTGTACCATAGCATTCATCAAGAGAGAAACTTGAGTTTTAAGTCTTAATCATCGAAGGAATATATATATATATATATATATATATATATATATATATATATATATATATATATATATATATATATATATATATATATATATATACATCATATTATAATTTTTCCTCTTCTTATTCCTTATAAGTTTCAGAATGATATACTGATATACTATCTTATATGAGACTTTTTGTCATTTGTATGTCTCAGTAATTTCCACTCCATCACTATTTAATGCGTAACAAGAAACTTTAGCCTTTTTTTCATCTATCCCACTCAATATATATATATATATATATATATATATATATATATATATATATATATATATATATATATATATATATATATACATATACATATACATATACATATGTGTTTGTATTATGTTTGTGTATGTGTACTGTATGTATGTATGTCCACACTGCGTAGAACCTTTGTATTAAAATTTGTATAATTATATTTCATGTTACACCATCTATACAACACTGCGTACTTTCATACAAAATAATTACTATGAAATAGTTCCAATAAACGTAATCGCGGTGCTTTTAAAAATACTGACCTAGTTCTAACATGCATATGACTACCTCGGCAAACAAAGAAATACAAAAATGTTCCAGGGAAGCTTGTTTCTGGTAACTCTGAGCAGACGTCTTTGAAACTTCTTCAATTTAAACTTACATCTCGAGTGGAAGAGTTACGAATTATTACAGCGTCATTAAGAGCTATTGAAATGGTATCTTGAGGACCGTGTTCACAGCTTCAAAACACCGGTTGGTTCTCTTACTACGGAATAATTACTGGCGAGTATCACCGCCTGATTGCAGAAATTAGCAAATGTTGATCTTTTTGTTGCGTTAGCTTTCATCGTTTGTATCTCAGTCTTTGTTATCTTTGTTTCTCCTAAGTTTTCATTTTCCTATTTTTAACGTGTTATAAAATCAAAAAAAGAACGTGTTCGTATTTCCTCTCTCTGTCATTATTTTTTTGGCACTTAGACGACTCCTGAGGCAAAAAATAAATAAATGTATTCAGAATCATGTTAACACTATTCTTTACTCAATAAATCATTACATCTTATGAGGAAGAAAAATGCCAGGACATTAAGCTGACGATTTCACCATAATATTTCATATTTAACAGTTTTTAATTAAAGTGTTCGACACTTCGTTCAGACAATTTATCATTTCGCATCAAGAAATATAAATCATATAATGAGTAGCTTGTCACATTAACCTTGAACAACATGCTTTTGTCGAAGACTTGTGAAATCATTTTATTTATTCAGTGATGCGACAAAAAGAAGCAATAGGTTAACATTAGAACAAAGGAAATGCCTGCAACAAAATACAATGATTCAAAGGTAACCCAAGCCACTCCTTGCCTTCAGAAATTAATCAGGATGTACATTATATAAAAAGATGATAACATGTAAAACAGAAAAGCTATCTTATGATACTGTCTGGTCAGATAGTATAAAGAATTATTATTATTATTATTATTATTATTATTATTATTATTATTATTATTATTATTATTATTATTATTATTATTATTATTATTATTATTATTCGTGAGACGAATCCTGTTCATATCGAACAAGCCCACAGGGGCAACTGATTTGTAGTTCAAACTTCCTAAGAATATGGTGTTCATTAGAAAACATTAACAGAAGCTACCAGGAAATACAGAAAGAAGAAATGTTATTAAAAAAATAATTTAACAAAATAATAAACAGATAAAAAATGTAAATAAAATATAAGGGGAATTGTTTTACGGTAGGAATGAATTGCATCTTCGACTGAACCTTTTGAGGCTCGAATTACACATCATCCTCAGGGAGACTTTTCCACAGTCCAACGATGAAAGGAATAAAGGACCTCTGGAACAGAGAAGTTCAATTTGGCTTTCGAATATCATACATTCCTATTAGCTAGTGTCTGATTGTCCCTTTTGTGGACTGGCAAAGTTTTACAAACATTAAAAAAGGGGCTTTCGATGCAATTAAAACTGAACTTTGGGAAATCGATCGATTACAGGATAAAGTCTTTTCTCCCCAAGCTTTGGCAAAATAAAACAAAACAGAGACTTTTATTATTTAAATGAAAGCCAATGGAAGTGTGTGCAGTGATACGGCCTCATATTCCAGTTATGCAGATTCGTATCACCCGACTCTTTTCACTGAACACCATTTACCAGTATCATTCAACATTATGTAGCAATGGACGCATAGTGCCAGAGTGTTCCAACAACAGAAGTACAGTCTGTTTCGTGGTGATAAATGGAACGCCATGAAAATTGATTCCGACTGTGACTGCAGTAACTCCGTGATTTATGAGCACAATGAAACAGGCCTGTAAATCATTCATTGACTCTAGTTATTGGGAGGGATTATGTGTCACGTTTGTCGAAATGAATGACAATTAGGTATTGTCTACTTAACACGTTCTTCTCTACAACGACGTGAATTTTCAGTTACGTTGGTACGTTAACTTACTATAAAAAATTGAGATCTGGAATATTCAAATAAAAATGAGAATTAATAAAATACAGACTTGTGATATGCTATATCTGTACTCGTGTGCAGTGCTGTGATATGCAGAGACAATTGCCATCTCTTATAGTTATGGTTTCTTTAGGAAGCTTTAGGTGAATGAGTTTATTAACTTTCCCATAGATAAGTGTTAGAAATTGATATCCACCCAATGAATATGATTTACTTTATGAGATGCAACATCTATCCACAATGTGTTATACTTCTCATCATTACTTTTTCCACTATAATTTCTATAATTATTTATTAATTACCAATGAAGTTTGGGTTACCTATGAAGATGTTACTTCGTTTTATTGAATGTTATTTATAAAGAATATTATTCATATTAACTAACAGAAATGAAAGGTGCTATTTATTATTAGGACGTTAGAGAGTATATCCTTCAGCAACAAATAATATTAGGAGCTCCTTCATATCGGCCAGTTATTGAGACTAATAAAAAGACAGTGAGATTTTTTCTACTAATATTTGTTTTTAGTATATCAGAGATATATATATATATATATATATATATATATATATATATATATATATATATATATATATATATATATATATATATGTGTGTGTGTGTGTGTGTGTGTTACAAAAAGTAACAAAGTAAGCTTGGAAGTTTAATGAATAGCAGGTTCTTCTGCTTGTTCATAAAATGCCAATGAAGAAACTAGACAAAATATACTCAGTCTCATGTATATTACTTGTCCTAAAGTTGTCAATTAAACATTGCAAACAATAATCCACACGGACTCTCCCTTCCCATTTTTTCACTTGTTAAAAAATATTTAAATAAACAAATGTTATTAAATTTCCTTCTAAGTATAAACAAAGACTCTCCTTGGATCCTTAATTCTGAGTCAACAGTCCCTTCCAAAATTACCCTATCTCTCTCTCTCTCTCTCTCCTCCAAGTCTATTTTCCATAAAAAAGTGTGGGGAGTGAAACCTCAATAAAGAGATATATAACAGAGAGAGAGAGAGAGAGAGAGAGAGAGAGAGAGAGAGAGAGAGAGAGAGAGAGAGAGAGAGACAGACAGACAGACAGAGAGAATCCGAATTGGGGCTGAGCACCAAAGACGAAGAAAGGATTATGGGACAAAAGATGATCTCTATTCAATTACATCCGCATCTTGAAAGTGCACCTGATCCGTCTTCTGGCGACGCGCGGGGAGAGAAAATGTTTCCCAAGAGGAAGGTACGAAGAATTTCCTGTCTTTGGATAATATATATATATATATATATATATATATATATATATATATATATATATATATATATATATATATATATATATATATATATATATATATATATATATATATATACTTATATTTATATATGTATATATATATATATATATATATATATATATATATATATATATATATATATATATATATATATATATATATATATATATATATATATATATATATATATATATATATATATAATCTTGATGATCTACGAATACACACATTCATTTTATGGTACTTGAAAGTTAATTAACAAACAAAGTTAGTTAACTTTAAGTTAATTAACAAACAAACTCTTGATTATTTATATCAAGACCATAATTATTTTTTTGCTATAATAGAATTTCATTCAAGTGCTATCAATTAACATAGTTAAAATCAAACCAATATACAACTCGGTGAGTATAAATGAATAAAATCAATTATTGTTTTTAGTAGGTTTACAACACTCTGACTCTTCATCCATATCTTTTTTCTGTCCGTCCTCAGATCTTTAAAACTACTGAGGGTAGAGGGCTGCAAATTTGAGGGTAGAGGGCTGCAAATTTGTATGTTGATCATCCACTCTCCAACCATCAATCATACCAAATTGCAGCCCTCTAGCCTCAGTAGTTTTTATTTTATTTAAGGTTAAAGTTAGCTATACTCGTGTGTCTGGCAACGATATAGGACAGGCCACCACCGGGGCGTGTTAAAGTTACATGGGCCGCGGCTCATACAGCATTATACCGAGGCCACCGAAAGTTAGATCTATTTTCGGTGGCCTTGATTATACGCTGTACAGAAAACTCGATTGCGCCGAAGAAACTTCGGCGGATTTTTTACTTGTTTATTGACAGGCTTTCTCATACACGCAGATCCTTTCGAAATATAATTTCACTCCAGATCTCCAATTCTCTTTTGCGAAATATATCTTACCTTACTCTTCATGAATTGCACAAATCGCAATAAGATATTGAGAAACTGCTTCAGAATTTCTGAGGCTTGTCTGTCCTTAGGAGACGTTCTCTACGAATTTTCAATATTGCTCAACGTGGGTTGCACGGAAGGATGATAATCGCCGGTATTTATAGGTGCAAAGCGCGTAGTCCTCGCGAATGAAGAGTATTTTGAAACGATGAAGGTAGTCGTTGGTAATTCATATTCTTTGGAAACATGAATATCACGTCAATGGCCCCTGTGGTCAGTTTGTTCGACATGAACAGGGTTCATCTTCCGAATAATACCGAATAGAGGAATTGGCGTTTTCACAGGAGTGCAAAACAGAAGCAGAAACCAACGAACGGAAAATTTCTGGTCAGAGTGAAAGTTGACTGTAAACTCTGGAGCGAACCGCCCTCATATTCCAGTGAGAGAGATTTGCATCGGTAAACAGAGTTCGCCAATATTATTCAGCGTTTGCAGCGATGAACAAACAGTGCTGGATCACTCTGGCATTTGGAACTGTACAGGATTTTTACGGCCATAAATGGAAAGCGATGACAATTGACTTT
Source organism: Macrobrachium rosenbergii (assembly GCF_040412425.1). Classification (NCBI taxonomy): domain Eukaryota; kingdom Metazoa; phylum Arthropoda; class Malacostraca; order Decapoda; family Palaemonidae; genus Macrobrachium; species Macrobrachium rosenbergii. Next base: position 2,332,624 of record NC_089797.1, read on the forward strand.
GACCATGATTGCAGTAGCCCTGTCATTGATGAATGCTAGAAAATATGGCTGGATATTTTGCTTCGGGGGTTTGAATTTTAAATCGTCTTTAAACAGCCTCTTTGCTAATTATTACCAGTTGATATTAACTTGATCAGAATTATTATCTATCCGTTAGAAGGGTAGGTTCATTTACATTACAAACACATAACTGTATATCTATTAGACATGGAAAGAAAATATCCAGAAATTAATTTGCTAAATTTAAGGTCAATAAAAATATTAATTCTTTAATTCCTTCATATTTTCATTACGTTTTACGTTAACTGTTAAGTTGATAGGAGTCAAATAAGTTTATATAAATAACTTTTAGTTTTCTGTAAAAGAAAATTCTTGTGCCGGCTTTGTCTGTCTATCCGCACCTTTTCTGTCCGCCCTCATATCTTAAAAACGACTGAGGCTGGAGGGCTGCAAATTGGTATGTTGATCACCCACCCTCCAGTCATCAAACATACCAAATTGCAGCTCTCCAGCCTTAGTAGTTTTTACTTTATTTAAGGTTAAAGTTAGCCATAATCTTGCGTCTGGCAACGATATAGGATAGGCCACCACCGGGCAGTGGTTAAAGCTTCATGGGCCGCGGCTCATACAGCATTATACCGAGACCACCAAAAGAGATTATACTATGGAGCGGCTGTACAGAAAACTCGATTGCGCCGAAGAAGTTTCTTCGGCGCATTTTTTACTTGTTTCTCTTTGTATCAAGGTGCACTGTAAGCATTATTGAGGTGTCTTTGCAGCCTCCCGTCCGCCCTTAGCTGTACACTTATTCACCTCTTGCACTTTAACTACATTCCCTTGCCCTTCTTTCAATTTGCCGACTGTCCAACCTCTTAACGAGCTTTTTTTAAAGTTCTTATTAAATTTTTGTTGAAAAATACAACTCCACGGTTGGTTCACAACTATGCATCACCATTGTATCAAATATATTATTAAAAATAGGCGTACATGTTTCTGTTGATGCATATCTATATGTAATACAGATACACACACATATATATATACATACATACATACATATATATATATATATATATATATATATATATATATATATATATATATATATATATATATATATATATATATATATATTGTATATATATATAAAATATATATATAAATAAAGTGTATGTGCAGGGACAAAAATATCGAATAACAATCATATTTCTGAAGAAAGCTTTCAAAGCTAAAGAGAGAGAGAGAGAGAGAGAGAGAGAGAGAGAGAGAGAGAGAGAGAGAGAGAGAGAGAGAGAGAGAACGCGAGGGAGCTGTGAGCCAAAGGAGAAATGATTACGGAACAAAAGAGGAGGATCTCTGTTCAATTACTTGGTTATCTCTATAGAGAGCCCATTCCATCTTCTGGGGACACAGAAAAGAAACCTTTTCTTCCCAGAGATACGAGACTCTATTTCGCACCCTTTTTCGTTTGGTTACAAGACGCAATTTTAAGTTTTCTGTAAAAGAAAGCTTTTCAGGTGGCTTTCTCTGTCCGTCCGCACTTTTTCTGTCCGCCCTCAGATCTTAAAAACTACTGAGGCTACGGGGCTGCAAATTGGTATGTTGATCATCCATCCTCCAATCATCAAACATACCAAATTGCAGCCCTCTAGCCTCAGTAGTTTTATTTTATTTAAGGTTAAAGTCAGCCATGGATCATGCGTCTGGCAACGATACAGAACAGGCCACCACCGGGCCGTAGCTGAAAGCTTCACGGGCCGCTGACCATACAACATTCTTCTCTGTACAGAAAAATCGATTGCGCCGAAGAAGCATCGACGAATTTTTTACTTGTTTACAATTGGAATCAGTTATCTAAGAATAAAAAAATAATCTGACCTTTCATGTTAACTACGTACTGTCAGGCAATGAAGAAAATCTTATAAAGAAGGAAGTGCTGTAACCTCAACGATTGTACTATCAAGGAAACCTGAATTAAAATATGAAAAAACATATTTAATTTCCTTGTAGCTGAAGGTAATTTTTGCTGATTTTCTTCTAAACACTAAAATTACCTGCTCATTATTATTATTATTATTATTATTATTATTATTATTATTATTATTATTATTATTATTATTATTATTATTATTATTCAGACGATGAACCGTATTCAAATTGAACAAGCCCACAGGGGCCACTGACTTGAAATTAAAGCTTCCTAAGAATATGTGGTTCATTAGAAAGAAGTAACAGATTAAAAAATTAGAAAATAGAAAAAAAATTTAAGCAAATTATTAAAATACAAGAATTGTATTAGGGTAGCAATACATTGCAGCTTCGCTTGAACTTATGAAGTTCCAATTACACTTAAAACAGTCGTAATTACAGACACGCAGTGTGAGGACCAGAGCCAATTAGAGCTTAATTCATCACGATGGTCTACCTGCTCTCCATTTTCAGCTTATGCTCATTAAATCATATTTCCCTCTTTATCTACTCTCGACACTCCAGGGAAACCCTCTTAACTCAGTAGCAACAATAATGAGATGAATCTAGGTTATCGACTCACGCAGGATTTCCTTATATGATTGGCCTCTGTTAAGGTTTCCTTATTAATGTCTAAGGGGAGGTTTTGGTTCTTGAAAATCTTGTAAATGTTTCAATTAACATTTCGGTTTTTTTTTAAGATTACAAGTTTCATTGTGAAAATTTTAAAAACATTCCCCCCCCCTTTTTTTTTTAGATTTCAAGTTTCACTGTGAAATTTAAAAAAAATATTTCCCATTTTTTTTTCAAGATTACATGTTTCCTTGTGAAATTATCTAAATATTTCCAGTTTTTTAAATTATAAGTTACTATAATTAATAATTCATTAATTATTGTGCAGATACAACAAGCGATTTAGAAATACCAGTAGATTAGGAAGTGGCAATTTCTAATATTCTTATTTCTGTGAGAGCTAAATATATTAGCTCAGTGGTCTGGTTTAATTCTTAATCAGAAAAATTACTCTGGGGATAAAAATATCCCACGATATAAAACAAATTTCAAAATACAGATAAAAAAATTATAAAAGTTTAAAAAAATTTGCTTACCAACAAATCTCAATAGTAAACAAATAAACATAAAACAATAATCAAACGAAATAACCAATTTCTTAATGCTACATAAATTTAATCTAACAAAGAATCATTTCTGTTCCTGAAAAAGTCTTACGTTCACTGAATATTATATTAAAAAAATCAAGTAACCTCCTACTTTCCCTATATTTAACACAGATGAATTAAAAATAAACCTTCGCATAATGCAATGAAAATAACCAAAATAAAAAACGACTTTACTTAACTAACCAGTCTTGGCCATTCCAGTGGCGTTAACTGGCTCTGAACGGCGGTACTGACAGGGCTGTTGGCGCTAATTGGCTTTCCCCAAACTGTTTATGCAATGGTACCGAAATTGCATCTTTAATTGGCCGGCACAAATCGCTTTACCTCAATTGCGCTTTTATTGCCAATGCTCCTGCGGCCTGACAATCCCATTTAGAGGATTTAAGTGTCTCTGTTTGTCAGTCACAGAAAAACCCGTGATGGGATGGAACGCGGGAATGAAAGTAAGTGTGGAAACTGTGTTTTTTTGTGTGTTTTTTTAAGTGCAAATTGTGTATGATGGATCATGGGAACTGAAGTAAGTGAAGAAAATGTGGGTTTCAGTTTTCTGTAAAAGAAAACTATTGTGCCGGCTTTGTCTGTCCGTCCGCAAATTTTTCTGTTTTCACTTTTTCTGTCCGCCATCAGATCTTAAAAACTCCTCGGGCTAGAGGGTTGAAAATTGGCATGTTGATCATCCACCCTCCAGTCATCAAACATACCGAATTGCAGCCCTCTAGCCTTAGTAGTTTTTTTTTAAGGTTAAAGTTAGCCATGATCGTGCGTCTGGCAACGATATAGGACATGCCACCACCGTGTCATATTTAAAATTTCATGGACCGCGGTTCATACAGCATTACACCGAGAACACCGAAAGACAAATCTATTTTCGGTGGCCTTGATTATACGCTTTAATGGCTGTACAGAAAACTCGATTGTGCCGTGGAAACATCGGCGCATGATGGATAATGGAAAATGAAGTGATATATATGAATATATAATATATATATATATATATATATATATATATATATATATATATATATATATATATATATATATATATATATATATATATATATATATATATATATATATAAATATATATAGAGACAGTAAAGAGAGAGACTGGCATTACTCTCCTCCAAAAATAATTACACTTATGTGTACGAAGCAACGAATTTCCAAGACGACACGAGCAAGAAGAAGAATGAAAACGTAAAAGGGAGTAAAGCCTTAGGGATTAGTCTTTCACCCTTGACTGACCTCCCCCATATATCAAATGGCTTTTGTTTATTGCGATTCCAAGGAAACAAGAAAGAGATCTGGGGGAAGGGAAACAAGTCTTGGACGGAATTATTCCCAAAAGAGGAAAGAGGTACGTCAATAAATGTTATTGCAATTCCAGTTCGAAAAGGAAAAACGTCCTCTCGGACAATTCGTCGATGTCGGTTTAGAAAGATCTTGGATTCGTTGTGAAGAGCTGAAAAATATTCGACGAGTGTTTTAGTTAAAGATAAATGTTAATCGACTAATATATATATATATATATATATATATATATATATATATATATATATATATATATATATATATATATATATACCTTATTATCTAAGATATAGAAAAAGTAAGTCCTCTTTTTTCTCTCTCTCTCTCTCTCTCTCTCTCTCTCAGACGCACCGAGACACTTCTGTTACGTACAGACTTTAACTTCTTTACACGATATTTCATCTCGAGATTTCATCCAATCCCGATATGCGTAGTATTAAAAGAAGGATTTGCCAGACAAAGACTCGCGAACGCAACCTCATATCATTCAACGATCTCATATCCGTAAAATTACCTGATCTCCTATAAATATATATATATATATATATATATATATATATATATATATATATATATATATATATATATATATATATATATATATATATATTTGCGACTCCTCAAGGGTGAGGTTTTCATATATCTCACTTTAATGACTCGCAAGGCCACGAATCGCTAAATATTTTTCCCCGTCGCTCTGAACGGCAAAATGCGGACTCGTTCCTATACCAGTTCCCATGCCAGCGCTTCTTCTCATTCGGGCGCCAATACAATCGGCTCTGATTTGGCAGCTCGTCTGTTCTTGTGCAGGACATTGGTTGGTTTTCTGAGGTCTTCGATGTATTGCACCTAAGTCCCAGAATACTTTCCTTGCTGGCGTTTTGGTTTCATGTTTTGAGAATGATTTTATTTTTTTAGTTTTCTTTAAAAAAAACTATTATGATGGCTTTGTCTGTCCGTCCGCACTTTTTTCTGTCCATACTTTTTCTGTCAGCAGTTTTTCTGTCCACTTTTTTTGTCAGCACTTTTTCTGTCCTCACTTTTTCTGTCCACCCTCAGGTCTTAAAAACTACTGAGGTTAAAGGGTTGCAAATTGGTATGTTGATCATCCACCCTTCAATCATCAAACAAACCAAATTGCAGCCCTCTAGCCTCAGTTGTTTTTATTTTACTTAAGGTTAAAGTTAGCCATAATCGTGCGTCTGGCAACGATATAGGATAGGCCACCACCTGGCTGTGGTTAAAGTTTCATCGGCCGCGGCTCATGCAGTATTATACCGAGACCACCGAAAGATAGATCTATTTTCGGTGGCCTTGATTATAAGCAGTAGCGGCCGTACAGAAAACTCGATTGCGCCAAAGAGACTTCGGCGCATTTTTTTACTTGTTTATTATTGGAACATTTCTACTTTGGTAATGGGTTATGTATGGGTGTGATTTTAAGAGGTAGATGCAGTATTATCTTAATGATTGCATTGGGTTGTGAACGTGGAAATTAAAGCACTAAAATGCCATATTATTTGAATAATTTCATTTAATACCAAAACTTATTTTTCTATAGGTCTGTCCGTCAGAGTTCTATCTTCAGATGGAGTAGTATACTAAGGAATGTGACCCGTAACAAATAAAAAAATCACTCAGAAAATGGTTTCATAAGATCACATTGTAATCGCTCCTTTTACCAAAAATTCAATGTACTCTACAATACCGTTGGTTTTTATAAGAGTATTGCTAAAATCTTATATAATATGCGTGTTATTCTATCATTAATTTCAACAAAAAATATAGAAATAGATAAATGATTAAATAAATCAACAAATAAAAATCATAGATAAAAAATAAATAGGTAAATAAATATATAAATAGATGATTATATAAATAAATATATATATATATATATATATATATATATATATATATATATATATATATATATATATATAGATATAAAAATATATAATATAAAAACAAATAGACAGATATATAAACAGAAATAAATAAAACAGAGGCAAAAAATACAAAATGAATTAATTAAAAAGAATAAAAGATAAAAATAAAACAAAAAAATAAATATTTTGCTGCCTTGTTCCAGAGTCAAATTCCTTTTTCTCATTCCCTTTCAAACCAACTCTTTTTCGAGTTGGCATCTCTTGCTCTCTTGTTCAAATATGTTTTGTTCCCGAACTCTCCCGGACATGTGAACAAGATTCTCTGCAAGCGAGTTCGTGCAATGCATTTTCTTCTTACCCCGAATATTTTTGCCTTCTTACTGCATTCTTCTTATGCTTCAGCAAAACTGTCTTTTTTCATTCTCATTGTTAAATAGATTTGTAAATTATAATTTACATTCATTAACATGAAGATTTAGTTCGTAGTTAAAAAATTAAGTGATATGTTTAACAAATGCATACGTAAAAAGACGTTCTACTTATTTTTCATCTGTAAGACAATCATTAACATTTTTTATGTACTGAAACTTATCTCTTCTGAATTCTGAAAATTTATTTCCCTGGTGCATTTATAAACAGTTACTGAGGCATTAGAACAATGCAATGACCTCTGCTTTTTCTACTTCATTTAAATTCACCTTTTCACAATACATTCCTATCCTCAGTAACCTATGCAGAGCAGTGAGACGTATAAAATTAAACATAAAATATATTTAATACAAATATGAATACTTACGTAGTGACTCCAAGAATTCTCGTGCATAGATTCCTTTGATAATGTGGTAAACTCAATAACTGGTGCGCAGGTACTATTATTATTATTATTATTATTATTATTATTATTATTATTATTATTATTATTATTATTATTATTATTAATAAAATCCACAATTATTAGTAAATAAACTTGTAAAAAATCAACTTTCTGACACCTGAACGGTGTTCCTCATGTGTTAACGTTAAAATGCAGTGAGGGTAATTTTCTTATGAAATCGTTTTTAAATATAATTACCAGCACTTGTAAAATGCTGTTATCTTCTCGCCCCGCCCTAATTTTTAAAAACGATTTCATAGAAAATTACCCTCACTGCATTTAACGTTAATATGATAGGAACACCGAGTGTTCGAAAATCTTTTTATTACACTATATTATTTTATTATTTTATTATTATTATTATTATTATTATTATTATTATTATTATTATTATTATTATTATTATTATTATTATTATTATTCCACATCGTTCTTTTATCTCATAGAAGAAATTTGAATTCCAAACATTGATGACCAAATCCACGCAAATTCTACACGAAGCGAAATAGCCTTTTCTGCCCTTCGGTAAAACTTCCCTGTGATTTCAGAGAGAGAGAGAGAGAGAGAGAGAGAGAGAGAGAGAGAGAGAGAGAGAGTCCACCGACAATTGCAAAAATGAAAATGGAAGAAAGAGGGTACTAAAAGGCACGTGTGCTGGTAAAAGGAAATTGCTGAAATATTTCGGGCAAAATCGGTGAATACTTCATCAGGCCGTTTAGGGGAGCAGCCCTCCATTTCATTATAGATTCATGGCATACATTATGAAAAGGGGGGGGGAAAAATTAACACCAACTTTTGTAGCAATAATCAGAATATTGCAGATTATAGATATCAGGATTCGGGAATGGTTTTGACGTTATTTTTTCACTGGGGGATTCCACGTTTCAATACAGTAATTCTTGGTCACAGGGATGATTTTAACGTTATATTTTTCTGGGAGATTCCAAGTTTCAATACAGGCATTCTAGGTCACAGGGATTATTTTAAAGCGTATTTTGTACTGGAAAATTCCATATTTCATTACAGACATTCTGATTCCAGGTAACAATGATGATTTTATAGTTATATTTTACTGAGAAATTCCACGTTTCAACACAGACATTCTGATTCTAGGTGACATGGATTTTTTTAACGTTATATTTTAATGGGAAAACCCATGTTTCAGTACAGGCATTCTAATTCTAGGTCACAGGGAGACTGGCGTAACAGCCACGCAACACAGGGTATGAATCTAATTCATCTCGTGCAAAAATCCCTATCAGAGGCTTGTTAAGCTTCAATTGTTCCTGTATTCACTCATTCACACTTTTCTCAATCTTTCTAATACTTATTATCAGATATGTTGCATTAATGTTGATTTACCTGCTTTGTTTTTAATTAGGCATTAGTGCAAGCGCACCCATTACAATTTAGTGAATAACCATTGTCTATTCCTTTATGGCTGTTGTTTTAACCTTACTTATTCCTAAACAAGTAATGAAACAACACTAAATGGAACAATCTTTGCTAAGGAATTTCATGAAAAGCTAAATAAAAAGTCAAACTATGGGCAATCTGAATTAAAATAACATAATAAGGTAATAATTTACAACCTGTACTGCTGCACGGTGGAGATTTTTAAATAATTACAAAATTACGAAATACAGGTGTGGCCAGATTATACAGACACCCTTTGCATCTCAAGGTGTTGGATACGAAGATGATTATGATGATAATTTTTTTTTTAATTTGTGATTTGGTATATATCCACGTACGATGGAAAATTTATTTTTACGATAAAGGAATCTTGAAAATTATCATTTTTGTAATGTTCATTGTATGTGGTGATCATTATTTCCTCATCATTTAGCAGAATTTGTTTGGTATTTTACTGCAAATGTCAACCTTTATATTATTATTACCTAAGTTAATTGTAAAATGTAATTTTTTCATTACATGACATTCTTATTAATCAAGTTACGAACAGCCATGAATGTAATGATATACAGATATACTTTTTATCATAATTACATTGATCGTAATACCTATAAAAGTTTATTTAAATAATAATAATAATAATAATAATAATAATAATAATAATAATAATAATAATAATAATAATAATAATAATAATAATAATGGTGAAGAAATCCAGTGGTGTATATGTAAATGTGTATTAGAAATATATATTATAAATACATATTTACATTTAGACCCCTGTGGATTTCTTTACCATTTTAACGACTTATTATATTATAAAATTTTATGAATAATAATAATAATAATAATAATAATAATAATAATAATAATAATAATAATAATAATAATAATAATAATAATGAGAAAACCACAAGATTCGTGTGTATAACTTGTTTACTTGTAAATATTTACATATTACTTAATATGTAAATATTTACAAATAAAAACAAGTTATACACAGGAATCTTTGTGGGTTTCTCCTTCCATCTTCAGAAGAAAACTGAAAGAAGTTTTGTCTGGTTAATAATAATAATAATAATAATAATAATAATAATAATAATAATAATAATAATAATAATAATAATAATTATTATTATTATTATTATTAAATTTTATGAAAACCAATTAAATCTACCGCATGATACAAGTATGCATTCCAACACTGGCAAAAGCTAAATAATACTTGGGGCACAAGAGACACCACGATAACAGCAAGTAAAAAATTCTCCGGGCGGAAGGAAAATACATTGCAAGAACTAGATTGCCTGGCTGTTTGTTTACACGCACAGGAGATTGCGGTAAACAACGGAGATTCGAAATGCGACCGCGGGAGAGCTCCCAAATCAAAGGCGAGTTACTGGAATCGGCTGGGAAAAGATCCTGGAACGGGAAGTATACAGGATATTTTTTTTTTTATCCCGCTTCTGAGAGGGACTGGAACATAAAATAAAAGTGCGTCCTTGGCTGGAAAAGTTGTCAGGGCTGTTGCGCCATTTCACTCGCAACGTTTTTTTTTTTTTTTTTGGGGATAGGAAGGATTGCGCACAATGTTATATGACTTTTCGGAGAGGATTCTTTATCTGGTCGTTTCATAATGCATTGCTGGAGTCACCAGGTGAAATTTTCTCAGAGAGAGAGAGAGAGAGAGAGAGAGAGAGAGAGAGAGAGAGAGAGAGAGAGAGAGAGAGAATTTGTTACATGATTTGACAATGGAGTCGAACATGAATTGGATGAGAGAGAGAGAGAGAGAGAGAGAGAGAGAGAGAGAGAGAGAGAGAGAGAGGGAAAATGGTAAAGTTATGAAATATATAAGTTATAGGACAATTTGTCCTTGCATGATTTGACAATGGAGTCCAACATGAATCGGATTAGAGAGAGAGAGAGAGAGAGAGAGAGAGAGAGAGAGAGAGAGAGAGAGAGATAACCGGTAAAATATTGTTTCCAAACACCAAATTCTTTTATTACTTTAGAAAGCTAATTACTCTAGAATTCTGTTTCTTTTCAAAGTGGTAAAATTATGAAAAATGTATGAATGATAGAAAATTATTTGTCCCCACATGACTTAAATATGTATTCACATATGCACTGGGGTATTAAAAAGAGAGAGAGAGAGAGAGAGAGAGAGAGAGAGAGAGAGAGAGAGAGAGAGAGAGAGAGAGAATATTAGGTAACGAGGGAACTGTGGGGTAAACTTATGAAACATATAAATGGTGTGACAATTTGTCGTGACATTATTTGACTATGTATTCACAAACATTGGACTATTAGAGAGAGAGAGAGAGAGAGAGAGAGAGAGAGAGAGAGAGAGAGAGAGAGAGAGAGAGAGAGAAAGAAGCAATGTTGAAAAACTGTGGTAAATTTATGCAATAAAGAAATGAATGTCAATTTGAGGGTACATGACAACGCATTCACACTTGTAACGGTGTATCAGACAGAATGGTTATGAAGTAATCCATGGCAGTTAAAAAAAAAAAAAAAGAGAAACTCTATCCTAACTCACGGTCTTAGCCGTGGCTGTGATATTAACTGTCTCTTAATAGTGGATTGGCCTGCGGGACTGTTAGTTCTAATTGGCTTTCCCTAAATGTTCGTGTAATTGTACCAAAATTGCATCTGAAATTGGCCAGCACAAATCGCATTGCCACCGCTGCACTTCAATTTCTGGCCTGGGTCGTGGCCGGGCATTTCGGTTAAGGACGAATGCCGAATAAGGGCTCGCGCTGGAATTTTATCATTCCTGAAAAGGGTAAATGTTGCAGAATTCCGTTCCATCAGGATTTTTTCCTGACTGCTTTTCAACCTGCTCACTTTATAAAAGACTGGCTTAGAATAGGATTAAAACGATGAAATATTTTTTTTACACTATGGGTATGAAAAAGCTTGCTGAAAATGTTATCTGTTACAAGGTAATTTCTGTGACAGCTTGTAACTTTATTATTTTACCTCGTTTTCACTTAGCTACCTTCATTAACTATTTCTCAGTTTAGCATTATTTAAATCCTCTTCGGTATATTCTGTTATTATTTCTGTTTTAACGTGATTTCTCTTATGATCCATCTTTCTAAGCATATGCTTGTGCATTCTATTAAGCAAGATTTTTAAATAACATATTCTAATTATTATCAAGTTCGTCAAGTTTCTCTCATTTCCACTATCTGAACTTTCTCATCCTTCTCCAATTAATGTTTTCATTACAGAATCGATGAGAAGAGAAAACAGTGAAGGTAGCATAACACTCCTTGCGGCATCCCACTATTCACTGAAAATTTGTTTGTGCAGACTCCACCAACATTACTTTAAAATCTGCTTTGTTTAAGGATACTTTCGATTAGCTTTACATATTTAACAGTAATATAATTGAGGAGAGAGTACTGTTAACACTTTGTAATCAAGAAACGCCATCTAAAACCCTATGCACTGACTCAAAATATGTCTTAAAAACAAATACTCCTACCTCTTCTAGAACCAGCTTGTTCATCTCTGACCATTTTATCAATTTGTTTTCTCCATTATACTGAGAATGTGTTTTCCAAATATTTCCACCATAGCCGGCGTAAGAATAATAGCTTTATAGCTGCAAAATTATGTCAGATCATCTTTCAATCACGGCAAAAGTCTCGCGTGGTCTGAAGGTATCAAAACTGGATGCAAATTAGCAACAGGTTTCAGCATCTTGTCAACCAGTGATTCTCAAACTGGGTGCCGTGGAACCCTGGGGTGCAGCAGACAGTGCCTAGGGCTGCCGCAAGATTGTCATGAATTTTGTCTTGGTTAGATAATTTCAATGAAGATTTGTAAGAGAAAAAAAAGTTTGCAGAAGTCTTCATATAATTTTTATCATTGGGTCTTCTCTAATTATGTTTATATAATTCTTCTGATATGCTCTTTGTTTGTACAGTATATTTCTTCATGTGCGGTATGCTGATTTTGGTCTGAGTATGGATAATAATTTTACTAATTAAATAAAAAGTTAATTCATGCAATATGGTGGGATGATGAAGAAGGGGTGTCAAGGTAATGATTACATTAGTTAAGGTGCCATCACTGAAAAAATATTGAGAACCACTGTATGTAAACGTATACAGAATTTTAGGGAAACTAGATTTCTATAGTAATACATGAATTTGTTGGTGTAAAACAGTTACAAAGAATGATTATATTCACTAATCAATCTTTTTCTGACACATGAATAAGCAATCGCTATTTTATTTTTTATATAAAAGACAGCAATAATAATCAATCAAACCCATTGACGGGTTACTCATCATTCAGGAAATTACAGTTAAAAAATCATTACAAGAACAGATTTTACTGATTGTTTTTGTCCATAAAGAAAGATAAAAAACCAAATTGTGGAGGTCTTCGGAGAATTAGCGACGCATGCCTAAACCTACTCAAACCATCATATGAATAACTTCAGCGGAGCTCCGAGAGAAACGAAGCAATGACTGTAAAATATAAGAAAACAGTAACAGAACGAAAAACATTCTGGCCGGGAGGAAAATGTATTACACGAAGCAGATTGCCCTGATGTTTGTTCGTCTGAGACAGAGATTGCGGGGAAACTCAGTAGCTTGTTCGAGCAAGAACAACGAGCAGCCGACTCTAAGGAGAGTTTATTGCAATAAGAATGGCCATGGAAACTGGAACATGGAACTCGAACACAGACCAGACCGCAATTCCATGTCCCAGTGGAGAGTGAAATATGGAGAAAAATGGAAGTTGCTATCCTTAATAAAAATATACTTCCAATAACTGTGTTCCATGTTCGCTTGGTTTATTGAGGATACTTTCCAGATTTTGGAAAGGAGAATGCTATGAGGACTTTACGAGAATGATATGAGATTGAGATTTTGTTAGTTATTGATCCTTTAGGATGAAACGTTTTACAGATTTTATACATACATACACACATATATATATATATATATATATATATATATATATATATATATATATATATATATATATATATATATATATATATATATATATATATATACATACACACTTACATGCATGCATAACCACAATGCACTCTTGTAGTTAAAACCCACAATAATGGATAATCAGAGATGCTTACATCTTTTAGCATTTAAATATATAGTATAATATAAGCTGATCACCCAATATATATATATTTAAAATGATAGTTTTGCTCGATAATATATTCCCTGATTCAGTTTCGAAAATGAGGACAGACTCCCCTAAACGGCCTGATTACAGCTCAGCTACCCAGTTCCACTAGCAGCGGGTTCATTTCCTCAGTTACTGATGGCAACTTTATGCTTTTTTTTGGACATCCCGGGATTATTTTACGGATAGGTTTGTAAAACTGTTACAGACTAAATACACACACAAAACAAAGCCACTACAACACCTTCTAAAAACATAACAAACATCTCTCGTCTCGAACGCTCGCCAACCATTTTACTTTCCTCTGGGAAGATAGGGCGTTGGGATTTTCTAAACTCTAGTTATTTTGCCGATCGAGACCACAGGTCTAAATAAAAAAATCATTCCTTCTCTCTCTCTCATCTCTCTCTCTACCTCTACTCTCAACCATTTTACTTTCTTTCCTCATATTAGATTTTCTAAATCTAGTTATTTTGAAGTTTTCCTATAAATAAAAAATCATTCATGCATCTCTCAATCTCTCTCTTCTCTTAAAACCCACAATAATGGATGCTTACATCTTTTAGCATTTCCTCATATTAGATTTTCTAAACTCTAGTTATTTTGAAGTTTTGCTCGATAAAATAAAAATGAGGACAAACTCCCTCAGCCTGATTAAGCTCTCAGTTCCTCTCAGCTATTTCCTCAGTTACTGAACCATTTTTCTTTTTTGCTTTTTGCATGATATAATATTTTCTAAATTCTAGATGTTTTGAGTTTTCCTCGAAATAAAAAAAACTCTCTCTCTCTCGGAACCATTTGACTTTCCTCATATCAGATTTTCTAAACTCTAGTTATTTTGAAATTTTCCTTGAAATGAAAAAATCATCCTCTCTCTCTCTCTCTCTCTCTCTCTCTCTCTCTCTGAACCATTTTACTTTTCTGATATTAGATTTTCTAAACCATTTTACTTTTCTGATATTAGATTTTCTAAATTCTAGTTATTTCAGAAGTTCTCTCTGAAATAAATAAATCTCTCTCTCTCTCTCTCTCTCGTAGAAATTAAAAGGTTCTTACCTTAACAGAACTACAATAGTAAAGGAAAGTAGGTCTCTCTCTCTCTCTCTCTCTCTCGTAGAAATGAAAAGGATCTTGCCTCATTAGAACTACAATAGTAAAGGAAAAAAGGTGTCAGTTTCAAATGTTTTTAAAAAGATAGGAATTGTACTTGCATTAAGCAAGTAGTTAAACATTAAAGACAATATTTCTTTATGACAAATAATTCTCAACCTTCAGTACAGGAAAACTGCAAAAGACGAGTCTTCTTTTTATGAAGTGTAGTCTGATATTCTAATTTCTAAACCTTTTACCTAAGCAGATGATCAGCCACTTAATAATTTTACAATACATATGACATATAATATTTACACAAACCACATAAACCAATATGAATATATATATATATATATATTTATTTATTGACAGAGACAGAGAGACAGAATTATTATGTAAGCCCAAAATATCTAAACTACAATATTTTCGACATTGCGACCAAAGACAAAAATGGAAAAGCGACTTTTGCTGATTTTCAGTCGATAATCTATTCCATGAATCTGGAATGGAAATGAAAGAAGACTCCCCTAAACAAACTGATGGGCCGTGTATCAGTTTCTGGCTGATCCATTCATCAGTTTTCAGTTTAACTTTTGTTCTCTTTTTTATTTTTACATGACGTAGTACTCTCTCTCTCTCTCTCTCTCTCTCTCTCTCTCTCTCTCTCTCTCTCTCTCTCTCTCTCTCTCTGTGGCAATAAATAAATGCGTTCTTAGACACGACATGCCATACCAAAAATGAGCTTTTCATATTACTTAGAGTTCTCTCTCTCTCTCTCTCTCTCTCTCTCTCTCTCTCTCTCTCTCTCTCTCGGGTAAAGCTTAAATGTGCATTACGCACCTACCTTGAAAATCAATAATATTATTTGCTTAGCGTATCCTGACCATAACAAAAATTAGCATGATGTTAAGTGAAACGCTTTAAGTGAATGTAAACTTAACGACACATGCAACCAGAAAAATGACAGAATTTGTCCAGTAAACTCGGGATTTGGGTGAGTTGAATATTTTACGAGGCCACTCAAGTGGACACAATGACATTTTTGCTCCAGCCCTAAGGAATACAATGGAGTGGAATATAAAGTTTAGGCCCAAGGCCAAGAAGCACTGGGACCTATGAGGTCATTCAGCACTGGAAAGGAAATTGAGAGTAGGTAGGTTTGAAAGGTGTAACAGGAGGAAAACCTCAAAGCAGTTGCACTATGAAAGAATTGTTAGGAGAAGGTGGATAGCAAGACGGAAGAAAGATAATATGAATGGAGGTACAGTAAAAGGAATGAAAGGGGTTGCAGCTAGGGGCCGAAGGGACGCTGAAAAGAATTTTTAGGAATGCCTACAGTGCACGCCGTGAGGTGCACTGACGGTACTACCCCCCTACGGGGTCCAACCGTAAAAAACTCTTTTCGGAACAATACTTATCCAAAATATACTGGAGATTGCTCTTCATGGTGGAAATAATCCACCTTTAACTGACTGGGAAAAATTGCCATTAATTCATTTTGCTCTCTGAGGTGAATGAAACATCAGGTTTGGAGTAAGAGCAACATTTTAAACAAGAATTATCGTTATCAATTCTCTGTACTATAACTTGCAATATTAAACAGATAATGGGGTCGTGAACCTATGATAACAAAAAGTAATTCACTGCACAATAGAGAAGTGATGACATGTACTCGTAAGTGGCTTAATTCTCATTCGTGAAAAGATGAAACTCTTCGTAGCGTTCGTTTTGAATCCATTAAGATAAATTCAGAAACGACTTCACGATCGCAATAGAAAGGTGCAGTGAAAATAAATTATATCTGACTGTGAAGATATTTTTGATGGGAGTTGAAGGAGATACAAGTAAATCCGATAGATTAGTTGACGAGTCTTCCACGAGAAATCACGCCAAATATTTACCGTGCCTACTTAGTTTGGGTCCAGGGAATGTTCGAATGTTTGTCAAACACACACAGGCTGAAAGTTAGGGCCAAAACACTAGCGAGTCATTTTCCCTCTGAGTTCACCTTCGTCTAAATGTCAATCAATTCCAGAGGCCTAAGGAAAAGTGATTAGAGATTTGGGGGGAGGGGGAAGGTGAGTCGAAGTTGATGAGGTAGGGATTGGATAGAAAGGTAAAATAAACAGCTGGATAGAAAGATAATGAAATGGAATGGGATTTGATGATTGCAGTTGATGGGTTCACCTTGACACTTGTTTATTTTTGTGATGTCTCTCACTCGCTTTTGAGAACAGTCATTAAAACTGAGACACACTACTGGACGGTAGGTAGTTTTGTTAATACAACTGAGACTCATTACTGAATGGTTGAGTAGTTTTTGTCAATAAAACTGAGACACATATACTGAATGATACGGAGTTTTCTTGTAAAGAAACTGAGACACATTACTGAATGGTAGGTGGTTTTTGCCAGTAAAACTGAGACACATATACTGAATAGTAGGAAGTTTTTTGTAAAGAAACTGAGACACATTACTGAATGGTGGGTAGTTTTTGTAAAAAAACTGAGACTCATTACTGAATGGTTGGTAGTTTTTGTCAATAAAACTGAGACACCTATACTGAATGGTATGTAGTTTTTTGTAAAGAAACTGAGACACATTACTGAATGGTCGGTAGAATTTGACACTAAAACTGAGACATATACTGAATAGTAGGAAGTTTTTTGTAAAGAAACTGAGACACATTACTGAATGATAGATAGTTTTTGTCATTAAAACTGAGACTCATTACTGAACGGTCGGTATATTTTGTCAATAAAACTGAGACATATTGCTGAATGGTATGAAGTTTCGTCAATAAAACAATAAAACATGTAGGCCAATAAAACTCATTAAAACTAAATGAATAGTGAGTTTTTTTCTAAATAAAACAGGGAGACACTAAATGATAGTTATTACTGGATTGCAGATAGTTCTTGTCAAAAGATATTTACCCACATTAAGTCATCCGTATTATACACTGCTTTTTTCATTAATATTCTCTCAAACATCTTTTAAGTATATTTTTATATTGGATTAAAAGCCATTTATTATTTCAACGACTTGCTTGTCCATTTTATACATTAGACAATTTCTTCAAATATTGTCAATTCCATATTCATAAATCAAATTTATAAAAAAATATCCATGGCAAAATCACTCAACAAAAAAATCTTTCTCTAAACGCACCAAGTATTATCCCGCAATCATTATCAAAATCATTTCTGTTTGAAATTAGTAAAAACTTTATCTTCACACCTTCATCGTCTGAATACATTGATACCACATTTTGTCAAGACTTAATACCTAGAACATTTATTTATATTGTCGCGCTGTAAAACACAAATCATTGACAAAAACGTTTGGATTTTGTTTATAAATATTCTTGTCAAAGGGTGTTATTATCTCTAGAAAGTATTTATCCATAGTTGTGGGAGTAAGTCTATTATTATTATTATTATTATTATTATTATTATTATTATTATTATTATTATTATTATTATTATTATTATTATTTATAAAAACCTCATAATCACACGAGTCACTAAAATGATGATCAAATCCACAGTGGTGTCAATGCAAAAAAAAACAAAAAAAAAAAAAAAAAATATATATATATATATATATATATATATATATATATATATATATATATATATATATATATATATATATATACATATATATCTATGTATATATACATATATATATATATATATATATATATATATATATATATATATATATTATTATATATTATTATTATCTATTATTATTTATTCGCCTTTATTATTATTATTATTATTATTATTATTATTATTATTATTATTATTATGATCACAAGCAGCAGGAATAGTAATGATTTTTTTTAACTAATGGCATCCACGTTTCCACTAACATATTCATCTCGAACGTAAAATAATTTCCCCCATAATTCTCAGTCCTTTTAAGCATAACTCAAAGCCATTGTTTGGCACACAATACCTGGTATCAAAACTTCAGCAATGAGTTTTCCGAGTACGAAATTTCAGGAATGATTCGGAAATTGGAACTAGAAATTGAAATTGGAACTGGAAATTGGAATTAGAGAGTTTTTCCTTACTGAATGTTATTGCAACGTGACTTGCTTTGATGATATAAAACTATGAATACACCTGCTCAATTTTGGGGCATTGCGTTGGGTTCCGTGCTTGCTAGAGTCTTCATTTGGCCCTTGTTTGAATCCTAAGTTTCTCAAGAAAGGGTGGATGTGTGGTATATATATATATATATATATATATATATATATATATATATATATATATATATATATATATATATATATATATATATATATATATATATATATATACACATAAATAAAGATAAAATCCAAGAAGGAAACTTTATTTATATATTCATCACGTTCCATATTTTCGTGATTCAGTTATACATACAGTATATATACTATACATATATGTATATATATACACATATATATATATATATATATATATATATGTATATATATATATATATATATATATACAATAATATATATGTATATATATACATACATATATATCTATACATGTATATATCTATATGTGTATATATATGAGAGAGAGAGAGAGAGAGAGAGAGAGAGAGAGAGAGAGAGAGAGAGAGAGAGAGAGAGAGAGAGAGAGAGGGGTACTCGACCACGAGGAAAATGAAAAAAAAAAAAATTAAAAACTTCCTCGCTTACAAACGAAGAATGAAAAAATGTCTAGAACACTCTACAAAACAATCACTCGAGATATTCCTCGACTTATCATTAATTCTCAAACAACTCCTCAGTCCCAGAACACTCGTAACCTGAAGTCTCTTGAGGCAAACAGGACTGGGGAGAACTTCCCGAGCGAATATTCGTATTTCATCGATTAACTCTCTGTTAATTCAGGGCGTTTGCTTTCGTCTTTAAATTAGACGTTGCTAAAGTTTCAAGCTGGAGGTTTTCATACCTTAAACGAGCTAAATTCTGCACACAATACTGGTGAGTATGACAACTTTTTGAAATGGTATCCAGAGAGAGAGAGAGAGAGAGAGAGAGAGAGAGAGAGAGAGAGAGAGAGAGAGGAAATCGTAGTAATCACTAATAAAATTCACTGTATTTTCACGCAAAACTAAGGGAAATAAACAGATAAATAATTATAATACTTATCTATCTTTTTTATCTTTTTATATGTGGTATTTTTGTGCGGCTATAAAATGACCTATTTAATATTTGCTCCGAATTCTTCTGTACTTTGTAATATCCTCTCTCTCTCTCTATAGCTTTCTTTCTCTCTGTCTCTATGTATATATCTATCTATAGGTCTCTCTCTCTCTCTCTCTCTCTCTCTCTCTCTCTCTCTCTCTCTCTCTCTCTCTCTCTCTCTCTGTATCTGTCTCGACTTCCGGCTGTCTGTCTATCTGTCTCCCATTTCACTCTCTAATTTAAAAAACATCAATGCTCTGGAAGCCTCATTAATTACCTGCTGGGCTAATTGGTCATGAAACTGTAAACCTGGTGGTTTTCAATGTCTCTCTCTCTCTCTCTCTCTCTCTCTCTCTCTCTCTCTCTCTCTCTCTCTCTCTCTGACTGCGCATTAATACCATAACAATATTAGCTGTTTCGATATGATGAAGTTCATGAAGTATAATGAAAATCTTTAACAACTGTGAATTATATTGTAAACTCTATGAGTCAATGCTATGCCTGCAGTCAATAAAAGAATATTGTAAATAGATGCAAGTCTAATATCAATCCTACCCTTGGATAACAAATACAATAAAGAAAACTGTGAGAAAAAAAAAAACAAGTAAAAAATTCGCAGAAGTTTCTTCGGCGCAATCAAGTTTTCTGTACAGCTAACAGTATAATCAAGGCCACCGAAAATAGATCTATCTTTCGGTGGTCTCGGTATAATGCTGTATGAGCCACGGCCCATAAAACTTTAACTACGGCCCGGTGGTGGCATGCCCAATACCGTTGCCAGAAGCAGGATCATGGCCAACTTTAACCTTAAATAAAATAAAAGCTACTGATCCTAGATGGCTGCAATTTGGTATATTTGATGATTGGAAGGTGGATGATCAGCATACCAATTTGCAGCCCTCTAGCCTCAGCAGGTTTTAAGATCTGAGGGCGGACAGAAAAAGTGCGGACGGACAGAAAAAGCCGGCACAGTAGTTTTCTATTACGGAAAACTAAAATGTCAAAGAAACTGTTTAACATCTGCCTTACCAAACAGCAAAAACATCCAGCTTGCTTCAGTTCCAAAAGTGCCAACACTAGGGGGGGCAATTGTCCTTGTTCCCTTCACAAAAATACAACTGCAGCTGGGTCGACGCGACGGTTTTCCTTTATAAATTGGGAAACGTCTCCCAAACACAATATTCTACCGGGCGTTTACCGCTGGAAAGCACGCCTGGGTGAAATGTTATATCCAAGAGGATGTGATAAACGGAGGGCACTGCGCCGAAATGAGGGGGTTTTTGTACTTTTTTGTCCATTTGGGCTGATGATATCTCGGGGAAAAACGAAAGGGTGGGCGTGGAGGCTGAAGGCAGGAGAAATGGTGAAACGTTTTGGGTTTTCACCTACTTAAATGCATCTCTCTCTCTCTCTCTCAATTTATAGTATATAGGTGTATCTATATATATGTATAACTGAATCACGAAAATATGGAACGTGATGAATATATAAATAAAGACAAAATCCACGAAGGAAAGAGAAACAACGAAGTGCTGCAAGGCCTTTCGATTTACAGTCCTTTACTTCGTGGATTTTGTCTTTATTTATCTATCTATCTATCTATCTATATATCTATATATATATATATATATATATATATATATATATATATATATATATTTATTTACATATTATATATATATTATATTTATATATTTACATATTATAATATATTATATATATATATATATATATATATATATATATATATATATATATATATATATATATATATATATATACATACTTTGAAATACTAAGCCAAATGTATCCCATTAACATCGAATTTACTCCACTTGGAAATTACTAACACCCAAAGGGAATTATATATGATAATCACATTTACTCTGACAGTGATATATTCCAACCTCTGCTGTGTTGTCGACATGTTGGTGACAGCGACATCATCCAGTCAGCTGTCAAAAGAGGTGAGAATGAATTTCGACTCTGTGGTATCATATTTTTGTCGAATACAAACTCCCCAAAATGACTGATTGATATGTTTCTATCATCACTCCCACTGTTACTAATGCTACCTCGATCATCACCTTCAACAGACAAACGCACAAACACTCACAAACGCACATACACACACACAAAAGCGCGCAAACACCCACATACACATACACCCACGCAGTGTCCACACATAAAGAAAGAATGGTTGTTGTGGTAAAACCACTAATCTCTTGTTTTGTTAGCATTTTCAGCTTTTGAATAGACGTATTGTT
>NC_089797.1:2362500-2375000 GCF_040412425.1 Macrobrachium rosenbergii
ATTTTTTTATCTGGAAATGTTAAAAGTCAATGTCCTGTCAAGTTAAAAATTACAGATACAATATTAAAAGTAAATTACCACTATAATTTGGAAATTACGACTTCAAAAATAACAAAACTATGCCAGGTAATATCAACTACTTCAAAAATAACAAAACAAGCTAAGTAATATTACCTTTTAAATCTCAAGAAATACTTAAAAGCTTACGTTAAGTTAATTTTGTACAATCTAAATACCAAACTTTAAACAAAAACTAGTATTTACGTTAACAGGTCTTCAATAAAAACGGCATTTCATAAAAAAACTTAATCTTTTAGAGCTGACTGTGAGCAGTTGCGTTACTTTTTAAAAACCTCTAAAACACTTAAAAAAATTATTACACTAATGCACTTGACACCTGAAAAAAAACCTCCCACGCACCTGCCCACAGGTCATATGACCTATGGAGCAGGGCATGGGAGGGGCCTCCAACCCTACAGGGGCACCACCCCTGTAAGGGTGGAGGTAAAAAAAAAAAGTTGGTTTGGTTAGTCGATACCTCACCTGGTTTTAAACCAATCCTTGAATGGGAAGAGGCCATATTTTGAATATCTTGATGCACGTTATCCTGGCTTGGGAGTTTTGAGTTCAGGTTCATATTTCTGACAAGTGTAGTTTCCTTTGTAAAGTATTTTGGATTTCACGAGTACCTTTATGGTCACCCGAGGCCACCAGAGCCTGAAAAATATGAAATTTGTAGTAGAGAAATATATGACCTATGGGCCATTGGAGCTTTGTAACCTAGGATTAAAACAAACCATGAGTTTTGTAACCTATGAGTAAAAAATAAAATAATTTTGTAACCTAGGAATGAAAAAATAAATGAAATTCTATATAACATCTAAAACTTTCCAGTATAATGAAATCTGTAGTATAGAAATATATGACCTATGGACCATTGGAGTTTTGTAACCTAGGATAAAAAAAAACAGTAGTTTTGTAACCTATGAGTAAAAAATAAAACAGTTTTGTAACCTAGGAATGAAAAAATAAGACATAGTAATTCTATATAACAGCTAAAACTTTCCAGTATAATGACTAAAATCTAATTCTTGAAAAATAAAGACAGGTACTCACTGTTGCTCAGGAATAGCAATAACTTTATGACATTTATACCTTACGATCGTCGGTACAGCAAAATGTTGGAGAAAATATGAGATGAAATTCTAAAAACAATAATAATTCATTTAAGTTACAACTTTTCAATTATAACTGAAAAAGGATAGATGGATTAACATGAAAAAATAAGCACATTACTAAAATGCCATTACATTAATTAAAAAAGTCCAAAAATATATTTCCATTAACTTTACAAAATCAATAATAAAGTTTACTTAAACAGAAAAAGGATAGTTGGGTTAACATGAAAAAAAAGCACATTACTAAAAACCATTACATTAACAAAATCTAAAAATACATTTCAATTAACTTTTCATTAATTAACAAAATCCAAAAAATATATTTCAATTAACTTTTCATTAATTAACAAAATCCAAAAATACATTTCAATTAAGTTTACTCTCAACTGAAGTCACACTATTCTCACGAAGTTGATCAAGTTACCGAACATAATCGTAATGAAACTTAGCCTTTGGAGATCCTAGGAGAGTCCCCACGATTTCACTAGACAGGTCCTTTTCCTCCTCCGCAGGAGGCGGAGGATCCTCTGTAATCTGTCTTGTCCCTTCGTTGTATTTTTTAAAACTTACATGACTCGACAATTGTCAGAATTGGCGTAGCTCCGCCTAGCCTGAGATAACTACGAATACGAATAAAACAAGTTAGTAGTTTTCCCTAATGATCGCTTCATAAGTTTGATCGTGTCTTCAAATTATGTGAGCGAGTTAATATGAAGAATTGTAGATGCAGAATACATTACGGCGAGGTTTTTATTATTATTTAAACACACACCAATGCATAAATGCGATAACAACAAGTAGGAGCAAATGGGTGATTGAGCAGTTAACAGTCGTTCAACCTTCTGAGGTACAAAAGTGACGGAAGAGCTTCTAATTGGTCAAGAAAAGAACCAATGCCCAAGAAGCCGGCAGAATATGTTTCTCACTGGGGCCTGCAGATGGCACCACCTTGCAGCCTGCTGCCACCTACAGGCCCCTGGGGGAAACATTTTTTGCCGGCTTCTTCGGGCATTGAAGAGCTTCTAATTGGTCAGAAAAGAACCAATGCCCACGAAGCCGGCAGGGCAGAATATGTTTCTCCCTGGGGCCTGTAGATGGCACCACCTTGCAGCCTGCTGCCACCTACAGGCCCCTGGGGGAAACATATTTTGCCGGCTTCTTGGGCATTGGTTCTCCCTGGCCAATAGAATCTCTGCCGGCTTCAAGGGCATTGGTTCTTTCTTTGGGCCAATAGAAGACCTTCCATCACTTTTGTACCCCACCAGCAGAAGTCACGTGATATTTTTTAAACAGTGAATATTGAACGACCGTAAAACTATTCAATGACACTTCTCTCCCAAATGAGTAATTTTATCTTAATATTACGGGAGGAAGCGTTAGCAATACGTATTGAATTGGCATTATTGATTCGCGTTTTATTATGAATCGGCTTTTGATATCCCTGGGTGAATATTCTGACGTAATATTTGTACGCTACATACGAATGAAAGTTAAGTTTGTGCATTACAAATTAATGAAAGTCATTTATACTGTCCGCAATATCCCATGATTAATGGTCTGATGTAAGGTGTTGTGCAATACATACAAATGAAAGTTGAACTTGCACATTACATGCAAATTAAAGTTAAATTCGTACACTGCGTACCAATGAAATTAAAATTTGTACATTACATACAAGTGGAACTTGATATGTACATCACATACTAATCAAAGTTAAACTTGTACATTACTTACAAATGAAAGTAAAATTTTTACATTACATACAAATGAAAGTTAAATTTGTACATCAAACGCAAATAAAAGTTATAATTGAACACCACATACAGACGAAAGTTAAATTTGTACATAGCTAACAAATGATAGTTAAATTTCTGCATTACATCCAAATGAAAGTCATTTATGTCGACTGAGTTTTTGTTTCAATTCCACACATATAAATTGATCTTCTATTGCATATTAAAGATAGCTGTGGACGATAAAACCAAACGTTCATATTTCAGTTTATGAGTTTTGGAGTTCTATAAAAATTTACAAATACGCTTGCACGTGGTCTGTAAACCTATATGACTATTATAACAGATAAGAGAGACAGAGAGAGATAGGGAGGGTTTTGGATAATGTTGTATATGTACAGTATATGTATATGTATATATATATATATATATATATATATATATATATATATATATATATATATATATATATATATATATATGTGTGTGTGTGTGTGTGTGTGTGTGTATATATATATATGTATAAATCGACATAGCAGTCGTTACAGGTTATATATATATATATATATATATATATATATATATATATATATATATATATATATATATATATATATATATATATATATATATATAGAGATATATATATAGAGAGAGAGAGAGAGAGAGAGAGAGAGAGAGAGAGAGATAGAACATGAGAACCCGATTCGAGAGATGACGGCTTCAAGAGATTTCTGTAGGACACAATACCTGGTAGATAAATTACAGGTATTATGTGATTTACAGCTCAAAGAAATTGTCAGTTGGGGCTTCTCTGAATATAATTTTTTTTTTTTTTTTTTTTAGTTTTTCTCCGAGTTATGTAGTGGGTCCCTGGTATATTCAGTGGGCTATATCTCTCCATGTATTTATAGGAATGGTTATTATTCCTCCATTACTCTCTTGCGTTATTTGTTTCCTTCTTATGAGAGCAATGTCATATCTGAATCTGACTGTAAATAATGTGAATTTTTCCTCGTGACTTTATCACCAGCCACCATAAATTAATGTGACTTTTTTTCCTGTGACTTTTTTTCCAAGCCAAACTTATGACTTGTTTTCCTGTGACTTTTTCTCCTGTGAATTTATTACCGGCCACCCTTTCATCAACCCCAATCTGCGCTGATAATCTCACGTCATGATTAGTGCTTTACAAAGCAAATGCCTTTTGTCTCCATGTGTTTAAACCTTGTCAAATAAGCCACTATTACAAAAGTAAAACTTTATTTCCAGTGATTTTTCCAATAGCTAGTATTCTCTTGAAAGAGTAAACCAAATCACAAGTAATAAGTATAAGAATTAAAGGTAAATATAATATATAGCAAAATATAATATCCGGCGAAGTTTAAAAGCGTGAAGTTAGATACAATCATAAATATTAAAGGGAATAGAGGAAAAATTGACATTAGGTAGTGATTTCAAGAGAGGTATCTTAAAAATAGTATGTTTTAAAGCATCCATCACTAATGATAAAATCATAAAATTTGGGATTAAAATACAGAATCCTTAATTAAGCCTTTGAAGGGTTGTGACACCTTCTTCAGCCCTGTAGTTGGGTTAGTGCCGTCAGTGCACCTCATGCGGTGCACTGTAGGCATTACTTAAGGTTTTTTACAACGTGCCTTCCTTAGGCCCCTAGTTGCAACCTCTTTCGTTCTTTTACTGTACCTCCTTTCATATTCCCTTCTTCCATCTTACTTTCCATCCTCTCCTAACAACTGATTCATAGATGAACCGAGAGGTTTTTTCCCGTTATACATTTCAAACCTTTTACTGTCAGTTTCCGTTTCAGCGCTGAATGACCTCATAGGTCCCAGAGCTTGTCCTTTGGCCTAAATTTTATATTCAGTTCAGTTCAATTCAGACACCTCCTTCCAGAAGATATGTTAGTGAAGATTACACCTGAGACATTATATCTGTTAGTTTTTCTTTTATTCTGAAAATATAATTGCATAAATGTAACATTATTTTCATACATTTTGGCAGAGTACAAACAAATTATGATATTGATTCAAATACAAAAAGTCATTCATTTGTCAAACCCAGATTCGCTTTTAAGTTTTCTGTAAAAGAAAACTATTGTGCCGGTTTTGTCTGTCCGTCAGCACTTTTTCTGTCCGCACTGTTTTCTGTCCGACTCAGATCTTAAAAACTACTGAGGCTAGAGGGCTGAAAATTGGTATGTCGATCATCCAACCTCCAATCATCAAACATACTGAATTGCAGCCCTCTAGCCTCAGTAGTTTTCGTTTTATTTAAGGTTAAAGCTAGCCAAAATCCTGCTTCTGGCAACAATATAGAATAGGCCACCACCGGGCCGTGGTTAATGTTTCATGGGCCGCAGCTCATGCAACATTATACCAAGACCAACGGAAGATAATCCACTTTCGGTGGCCTTGATTATACGCTGTAGCGGCTGTACGGAAGACTCGACTGCGCCGAAGAAACTTCGGCCCATTTTTCACTTGTTAAAATTAGCGTTGTGTCCAGGTACCTATTTGTTACATAAATATGGTGTCCTTACAGATCTCATCTGACGTCTATTTTCGTTGTCACTCAGCATCCTATACCATAAATGCTTCCTAACCTTTGGCTGGGATTTAGGTTATCAGGAAAATGATGTTGGTTAAACACAGCTTCCACGTTGGCTTCTGCTGCCACACCCAAAAGGCTGGTTTTCAATCAGACATAATTCGTGATGATCCTTTGTAATCTGGCGAAGGCTTGTTCCCTAACACCCTAGATGTAGGGTTAATTAACATCCCTTTCACAAATCCCTAAGTCACTTTATGCTGCCGCTTTTGAACATTATTTTAATTAAGCAACATGTGTAAATTGTCAGCCTAGAGGGATTATGCTTATGTAAAGAAATGCCTGTTTATACTGTGTTGATGTATACTGTAACCATATTGTAAATATTGTAATTGTAAATACTCTAATTTTAATCCTTTCAATAAAAAGTAAAAAAAAATAATCCAGATATTTAGTGTCCTATCCTTAAAGGAGTCAAAAACAATTATTCTAACTATCCCACCCAAATTGGATTGTTATGAAGAGAAAAATAACTAATATGTGAAATTGTCAGTGACTTCTGATGGTGAACTTAAGCATCATTTATAAATAACTATCAATGGAATATTTTTTAGTGATAAATTTAATATATACTGATATCTCAACGATAAAATTAAATACATTTAAAATCTGGTAGCTAATATAATATTTCATTGTGAAAAATTTGATATATATCGATATATCAAAGGGGAAAATAAAGTGATGCATTTAAAATTCTTGTAGGCAATGGAATATTTTTTAGTGATGAATTTAATATATATCGATATCTCAACGATAAAATGAAGTAGTCTTCATTGAGAGGTGGCTAGATGTTAAATTTTTCCAAATGAAAAATTTAACTTATGTCGATATGTGAAAGAGGAAAACAAAGTGACACATTTAAAATTCTTGTAGGCAATGGAATATTTTTTGGTGATAAATTTAATATACAATGATAAATCAAAGACAAAACGAAATAACCATGCCTAAATTCTGAGTCGAAACCCTTTTCTTATAGGACACAAAAAAACTGAAAATAAAATTAACATTAACGCGAACATAAAAATGACCTAACAATGAAAGGACATCCATAACGCCCACGAATTATTGCAATAAAATTAATTCTACAGCCGATGATGGCTGACCGTTTCAAGGTGGGTGTGGGCGGACTGACATGGCACCTGGCGTCTCGCCAGGGGAATCAAAGCAATTGATCGAGGAGAAAGGTCAGGAGGAATGAAAAGAAATCAAAGTTTAACTTCGAAGGATTCCCCGTATTATTATTATTATTATTATTATTATTATTATTATTATTATTATTATTATTATTATTATTATTATTATTATTCAGAAGATGAACCCTATTCATGTGGAACAAGTCGACCACATGGGTCGGTCACTGACGTGAAATTCAGCCTTCCAAAGAATATGGTGTTTATTTGGAAGAACTTACAAGAGATATTATTATTATTATTATTATTATTATTATTATTATTATTATTATTATTATTATTATTATTATTATTATTAAAAAGATGAACCCTATTCATGTGGAACAAGTCGACCACATGGGTCACTGACGTGAAATTCAAGCTTCCAAAGAATATGGTGTTTATTTGAAAGAACTTACAACAGATTTTATTATTATTATTATTATTATTATTATTATTATTATTATTATTATTATTATTATTATTATTATTAAAAAAGATGAACCCTATTCGTTTGGAACGAGTCGACCACATGGGCCACTGACGTGAAATTCAAGCTTCCAAAGATATGGTGTTAATTTTATTATTATTATTTACAAATTAGATTATTATTATTATTATTATTATTATTATTATTATTATTATTATTATTATTATTATTATTATTATTATTATTATTATTATTATTATTATTATTATTCAGAAGATAATCCTATTCGTGCGGAACAAGTCGACCACATGGGCCACTGACGTGAAATTCAGTCTTCCAAAGAATAGGGCGTTCGTTTGAAATAAGTAAAAGAAGGTAATGGGAAATACAGAAAGAAGAGATCACTTATTAGAAAAGAAAATATAAATGAACATTTCAATAAATACATAGATAAAAATATATGTAAATTATAAAATATAAGGAGAAAATAAAAATCTCTAAAAAATCCACATGGAATTCCCCTTGATAAAAATATTTCTAATATTTTTTTTAAACGTTTCCCTTAAGGCTCAAAGAATCTTTATAATTACAATAAAATGTCTGTAGCAAATGCACATAGAATTCAACTTGATGAAATATTTATAATAATTTCTTTACAAAGACATATCCTTTAAGGATTTTCTATAACTGCAATGAATGTCTCGAAAAAAATCAAAATGGAATTTCTTTTAATCAAATAACGAGAAAGGGTAAAGACTACGATATTTTCCTTCCTCATTTCCACTTTCTCTTCCGTTGCAAGAGAAAGCTCAGAGAAAGCACTTTATTCCATTCAAATGCAGTGAGACAGAATTATACATGATTATGCATTCCCCTTTCATTTGCAACTGCTTTTAACTCATTTGTTATGCTACTTTAAGTTAATCTGCAACTGTCCTGCATACCTTGTGGATTATGCAGTTATGAATAAATTATTCAAAATATGTTAGTATTATTATTTGTTTTACATTTCATTCACTCACTTTTCTAGCACAAAGGATAAATCTAATATGCAAATGTGTTCTGTGAAGTGTGGTACAAGAAATTCAGTGAAGTGGTGCAGAAAAATAGTTGTCCATTTGCTAGATATAAGTTAGATGCATTGTATGTTGACAAACATTTCCCAAAAAAAAAAATAAAATAAATAAAAAACTGTCAATATGAAATCCTAAAAAAAAAAAATCAATATGAGATCCTCCAAAAAATTGATAAAAAAAAACTGTCAATATGAGATCCTCCAAAAATTCAATAAAAATTCTGTCAATATGAGTTCCTCCAAAAAAATAAAAAAATAATAAAAAAACTGTCAATATGAGATCCTCCAAAAAATAAACAAATAAAAAAATGTCAGTATGAGATCTCTAAAAATAAACAAATAAAAAAAACTGTCAACATGAGATCCTCCAAAAGATAAACAAATATATGAACTGACAATATGAGTTCCTCCAAAATATAAAATAAATAAAAACTTGCCAATATGAGATCATCCAAAAAATAAACAAATAACAAACTGACAATATGAGATCCTCCAAAAAATTAAATAAATAAACTGACAATATGCTATCCTCCAAAAAAATAAATAAACAAAAAACTGTCAATATGAGATCCTCCAAAAAATAAATAAAAAAAGCTGTTAATATGAAATCCTACAAAAATATATAAATAAATAAACTTTCAATAAGAGATCTTCCAAAAAATAAACAAACAAAAACTCAGTACAAGATCCTCCAAAAAGTAAGTAAATAAACTGTCAATATGCGATCCTCCAAAAAATAAATAAACAAAAAACTCTCAACATAAGATCCTCCAAAAAAAATACACAAATAAGAACTGTCAATATGAAATCCTCTCAAAAATAAACAAATAAAAAAAAACTGTCCATATGAGATCCGCCGTGACTAATATAACAGAGGTGAGAACAAACACGAGCCCTTCAAAATGACCGAATTTGCCTGGGGCCGTTTCGAGACCAAACACGACTTGACCTCTGTACCAAGGCACAGCGGGACAAAGCGACGGAGCGACAGAGCGACAAAGGACCTGCCACGTTTGCACAAACACGGGCAAACGACCCAGGGCGCGAATAATGGTCATGACCTATTGTCCCGGATGTGACGCTGGCTTGGACCTCGATTGTTCGGGCGAGTACCGCGCTTCTGTAAACGACTGGCTGTACCTTAGCTTGGCTGTTTCATTAGGCATGTTGTTGTTTGTGTCCGTGCGTGTGCGTGTGTGCTTGCGCGTCAGAGAGAGAGAGAGAGAGAGAGAGAGAGAGGTATAATATACATTTCTTTATTTTGGAAAGAATTACTCGGGTTATTTGATATTTTCATAATTCTCTATTTCGATCAATGTTTTATACTACTGGCATTTAGAAATATGATTCAGAAACTATTAGAATATCAGAGAGAGAGAGAGAGAGAGAGAGAGAGAGAGAGTATAGTATACGTTTCTTTATTCTGGAAAGAATTACTCGGGTTATTTGATATTTTCATAATTCTCTATTTGGATCACAGTTTATACTACTGGAATTTGGAAATATGATTCAGAAACTATTAGAATTAGAATAGACAAGAGAGAGAGAGAGAGAGAGAGAGAGAGAGAGAGAGAGAGAGAGAGAGAGAGAGAGGGGAGGTATAATATACATTTCTTTATTTTGGAAAGAATTACTCAGGTTATTTGATATTTTCATAATTTCTATTTAGATCAATGTTTTATACTACTGGCATTTAGAAATATGATTCAGAAACTATTAGAATATCAAGAGAGAGAGAGAGAGAGAGAGAGAGAGAGAGAGAGAGAGAGAGAGAGAGAGAGAGAGAGAGAGAGATTATAGTATACGTTTCTTTATTCTGGAAAGAATTACTGAGGTTATTTGATATTTTCATATTTATCTATTTGGATCACTTGTACGCTATTAGAATTTGGAAATATGATTCAGAAACTATTAGAATAACAAGAGAGAGAGAGAGAGAGAGAGAGAGAGAGAGAGAGAGAGAGAGAGAGAGAGATTATGAGTACAGTACACGTTTCTTTATTTTAGAAAGAATTACTTGAGTTATTTGATATTTTCATAATTCTCTATTTGGATCACTGCTTATGCTATTAGAATTTAGAAATATGATTCAGAAACTATTAGAATGAGAGAGAGAGAGAGAGAGAGAGAGAGAGAGAGAGAGAGAGAGAGAGAGAGAGAGAGAGAGGGGAGGGAAATATTGAGATCACAATATCTGATGGTTTATTTTAGATCTTATGACTTAAGCTCTTTCTTTAGTGCAATATTTCTCTATTAGAATCACTGTTTTTTTATGAAATTTAGATTTCTTAATTAATCAAACTGTATTAAACTGTATTAGAATAAGAGAGAGAGAGAGAGAGTATCAAGATAGAGAGAGAGATTGAGAGAGATTATGATTATAGTATCTGTTTGTTTATCAAAGATCCTTTTACTTGAATTATTTCTTTATTGTATTATTTATCTATAAGGATCCTTGTTCTTTTTAAGTTAGTAGATTTGTAAATATAGTTCAGAAACTATTAAAAGAGAGAGAGAGAGAGAGAGAGAGAGAGAGAGAGAGAGAGAGAGAGAGAGAGAGAGAGATTATAATTACAGCATCTGTTTATTTCAGACCGTAAGAATTGAGTAATTTTTTATTGTAATACTTCCGTATTAGGATCACTGATTTTTTGTTCTGAATTCTGAAATATAATTCAAAAATTATATTTAAAAGGTGGAGAGGAGAGAGAGAGATTTACAGTAGATCAACGAGTAGAGAGAGAGAGAGAGAGAGAGAGAGAGAGAGAGAGAGAGAGAGAGAGATTCCACCATAGAGTCTTAAATGAAATAAAAATACAATATTTCATCATATCTTCTTCGAAATGAAGGCAGGTTATGACAGTGTATTAATTCACACAAAATATATTAAAGGAAAATCGATCATGTAATAGAAACAATATACAATTCTTTCAATAGATACAATATATCATTATTTCTTCTTTGCAATTAAGGCGGGCATTGACAGTATACTAATTCATACAAAGAATATATAATCATTTCTTCTGTGCGATTAAGCTAGGTTATGCCAGTGTATCAATTCATATAAATAATATTGATTGAGATACAATATGTAATTATTCCTTCTTTTCTATTCGGGAATTTTATGGCAATATATAAAGTCATACAGAGAATATCAAGAGAGATATGACATATAATTATTTATTTTGTGCAGTTAATACAGGTTATGAAAGTATATTAACTCATACAAAGAATACTGAAAGAGATAAACATATACTTATTTATTCTATGCAATGAAGGAACGTTATGACAACCTATTAACTCATAGAGAAAAAAAAATGTAAAAGAAAAAACGTCTATCGGAGCAACAAATCCCCAGGCGAGTATCAACCCCCAAAATGCATTCACCTGACACTATTGTGACCAGAGATTAATTGCTCCCCCCGCCCATCCACCCACCCACCCACCCCAAAACCCCCAACGTCCTCGGAGGCGAGGTTATTTTTCGGCGATGTCTTGCATGTGATAAGTGGGAGGACACTCGGGGAGATAGAAAAAGAAGCCTCGCCATTATTCCTCGACGAGGTCATAAAGAAGCAGAGAGGTAAAAAAAAGGGCAAAGGACGCAGCGCGCGCGCGCGCAGAGGCCATTCATTCTTTCAAAAAGAGCGGGTGTGATGAACGCCCATTCAAAAGGTGGAGGTACTGAGAACGGAATTTTGAGGTGGCAAAATATACAGTAGATGTTTGGGAGAAGTATTTCGTTGAAAGGAATGGCGGAGAGAGAGAGAGAGAGAGAGAGAGAGAATTTTAAGAGAGAGAGAGAGAGAGAGAGAGAGAGAGAGAGAGAGAGAGAGAGAGGAAGGAATTTTGAGATGGCAAAATATACAGTTGTTGTTTGTGAGAAGTATCACGGTGTGGGAATGACTGGGAGAGAGAGAGAGAGAGAGAGAGAGAGAGAGAGAGAGAGAGAGAGAGAGAGATGGCAAAATTTTATTCAGTTGATGTTTGTTGTTGAAATGAATGTGAGAGAGAGAGAGAGAGAGAGAGAGAAAGAAGAGAGAGAGAGAGAGAGAGAGAGAGAGAGAGAGAGAGAGAGAGAGAGAGTACTGAGAGAGGAGGATTTTGAGATGGCTAAATTTACAGTTGATGTTTGAGAGAAAGTATGAGAGAGAGAGAGAGAAGAGAAGGAATTTTAAGACAGCAAAAGAGTTGAGAGAGAGAAATGAGAGAGAGAGAGAGAGAGAGAGAGAGAGAGAGAGAGAGAGAGAGAGAGAGAGAGAGAGAGAGAGGAAGGAATTTTAA
>NC_089797.1:2412500-2415000 GCF_040412425.1 Macrobrachium rosenbergii
AGGTCATATTAAAATTCATCTCTAATCTTAAGAGGAAAATAATCAACCCTTTTTGACTTAGGAATCTTGTGGCAATTAATTAGTCGACGGTTTTAACCTTCAGTATTTCGTTCGGTTACTCTTAACTGCCTCTGAATGTCTTTGAAATAAAATTATAAATTTGATTTCTAGTTTTCTGTAAAAGAAAACTACTGAGATGGCTTTGTCTGTCCGTCCGCACTTTTTTTTTTGTCAGCCCTCAGTTATTAAAAACTACTGAGGCTAGAGGGCTGAAAATTGGTATGTTGATCATCCACCCTCCAATCATCCAACATACCAAATTGCAGCCCTCTAACCTCTGTAGTTTTTTTTTTTATTTTATTTTAGGTTAATGTTAACCATAATCGTGAGTCTGGCACCGCTAGAGGTTCCAACAACACATGCCACCACAGAGCCGTAACCTAATGATTCATGGGCCGCGGCTGAGAGTTCCATGGCCGTGGCTGAGAGCTTCAAACAGCATTATACTCTGTACAGAAAATCCGATTCCTTCGAAGAAACTTCGGCGCATTTTTTACATATACAATACTGTCTCCTTTTCAGCAGACTGAAATTCGCAGACTGGGATGAACACTTGGGATAAATAGAGGCCCAGATACCAAAAATGAATGAAATGATCATGAGTTTTAATTATTAACCATAAATAATTTTCTCGATTTCCAGATCATTTACCTACGTCATGATAATGTTCGTATAACTTCCAATATTCAACAAGTAAAAAAATATAGGTATTTTCGTAAATTCATTTGATTTCCATTCAAATTTACTTCACAGATTTCCTGAGAGTAAACCTATTTCATGCTAAGATTCGTATAGACCTCTAATATTAGATAAACAGAAATAAATAAAAGAATTTCATTTCCCTTCAAATGAATTCCTCGCATCCTGAAATTTACTTGGCGAAGTTACAACATCTACTCACCATTCCCAGCCAGTCCATATGATAGACTGCCTCTAACAGATTGCTTAACTCATCTCCATGTCTCGTAAAATTTGTACAAGTTACCATCACTTCAATACCCCATAGGAAATGCTTTTCTTTCCAAGAATAGCCTCAAGCGCCCATTGATTTCGCCAGAAGTGTCAAAAGCTTCCACGGGGAAACAAGATACATTGGCAAGAATGTGGAGAAGTGGTAAATATTTCTCAAACGTGCCACCAGAATAGTCTCTCTTAGAAATTCTAACAGGCAGGACAAGTTTGGTCTTTGAACGACGGTTGTAGTTTTAGGCAAAACGAGCACGAAGGCATTCTTTATTTTTTAGCTCCTCATGTCAGGTAAGAGGTAAGTAAAATCTTAATGCGTTGAGGATCGTGAACACCACGAGTCCCTGTTTATTCAAGTTGAAGGCCAACTTGTGACTTAAAGCAGAATAACTTTTGTGAAGCAACTAAAATAGTCAATTGTGTGTGTGTGTATATATATATATATATATATATATATATATATATATATATATATATATATATATATATATATATATATATATATATATATATATATATATATATATATATATACACACACACACACCAAGCAACAATGAAAAGATCTTCAAATTTACATCACAACCTCAATGAACTCATAATGTTTCTGATAAAGAAATTAAAAAAAAAAAAAAAAGCTTAAAGTGTTCGACCAGTTACAAAGAAAACATACATCAAGATAAAAAACAAATCAAGAGCGAGCAGAAACACAATAAAGAAAAAAAATGAATCATGACTGAATCATCGTTATCTCTCTTATTTATAGAACGTATGAAAGAAGAGAAGACGAAAAACCAACATAATCATCAAACGGAACTGTCGCTCGAATGACAATACATAAAAACTGGAGAATGATCACGACCGCATTAGAATTAATTCTATAGCCTCTCAAAAATACTATTGAGGAGAGTGGGGAGGACTGACATGGCGCGTGGCACCTGGCCAGGTGAATCGATTACGTAACAGTTACTGTTCCTGGAAACGAAAAGAAGTAAGAATATTAAAAAGGATAAAATAATGCGAAGGAATATACTCCTATAGGAGTATATTAAGAACTGAATTTTTTTAATAAAAACTTCAGAATATTTTTTTACATTGAGACCAAGACTGCATGTATATATATATATATATATATATATATATATATATATATATATATATATATATATATATATATATATATATATATATATATATATATATATATATATATATATATATATATAAAATAGCGTATCCTGACAACTACCGTTTTCACCTGTTTACTTATGCACGCTACGCTAATTTGATCTGATTTGCATCACGGTATCAAACGGAAGTGAGCAACAGGTGTTTGTTTGTTTGTTTTTTGTTTGTTAGCGCGTTTGGTCTCAGTAAAATACGAAAAGGGTCGTGAAATTTACTCCTGTGAACATTAAGCTTTTGGAACGGCTAATATTTTATTTTCGGTTTGGAGAAATTTAGTGCTTGGACA
>NC_089797.1:2420000-2425000 GCF_040412425.1 Macrobrachium rosenbergii
GTGATGGCCCCTCTGTTGCTCAGCCATTCACTCTGTCTTTCTCAGTGTCAGTCTTTCTGTCCATGTGATGGCCCCTCTGTTGCTCAGCCATTCACTGTCTTTCTGCCCAGTCTTTTGTCCATGTGATGGCCCCTCTGTCTCAGCCATTGTGTGACTACCCAATTGTCAGTCTCCCTATATTTTTCTCTCAGTATAACTGTTATGGTTCTCCTGTTTCCGCTTCTCACAGTCTTTCTGTCTAATTGTCAGTCTTTCTGTCTATCTTGAGTGTTGCCTCTGTCAGCATGAGAATGTTTCTCTCAGTGAAACTTTAATGGTCCTTTTATTTCTATGCCTCTCATCCTGTCTTTCTGTCTAACTGTCAGTCTTTCTGTCTATATGAATGTCCCTCTCAGTAACAATATTATAGTCTATCTGTTTATCTATTCTTGACGCTGTCTTTCTGTCTAATTGTCGTGTCTTCCTGTCTACCAGTGTTTGTCTTCATCTCAGTAAAAATGTTTTGGTTCATCTGTTTCTCTACCTGAATCACTGTCTTGCTGTCTATTTGTCAATCTCCCTGTCTATCTGAAAGTGTCTGTCTCTCATAAAAAACAGTCATTTTCAGTATCAACTCTTTCCTCCATCATGGGTGGATGTGGGGTAAAGACAGGCTTAAAAATAAGTGAACGACAATTACAGAGAAAAAAAAATATTAGACACTTCATATAAATACACAAGATGCTCATCAGTATCTCATTCAGCCCCTTACATACACTCTGCCGTGTTCTTTTAGCTTAAAACCCTTCTCTGGGTTTCATTATGCAGAGACCCATTCTTTCAAACATCTTTCTCAATCTTCCTCAATATCTTTTTCACCCAGTCTACCCCCTCTTCCTAGAAATTCCTCTCCTCCTTCATCCTTTCACTTCCTGGTGTACACTCGTCTGCCAATCTGACACCCTCCATTCTCTCCATATAACCAAACCATCTCCAAATTTTCAAAGCTGTATTCACCATTTAAAATTTCTCACATATTTATTACTTTTATGGTATTACATATGCCACACAACAAAACGTGAGATGGATTTCATTCTCCAGCCTTATATTCCTCTAATATTACCTTGTGGGTGATTCATTAGGATGCATTTATAGAGATTAACAGTCTGTGAAATTATTTAGCCAATTATTCATTTTTCAATTTTCAGATCTACATTCTTATATACTGCTGAGCACTGGAAGCATTCCATTTTCACCTGTTTCCTAAGACTTATTCTCAAAATGCTTGTTATCCTACATTCTGATAATGTTTAACACTGGATAAATGCTAAGAAATTCACAATCTCGTGAAAAACAATGTTTGATAGAAATCCATAATTATATAGTTTATTTTACATAATAGTATATTTACTATGTAGTTGTGGATTTTTATTATCACACGCTGGAAAATTGTAATCAATCCTGTTTTCCAACATTTCATTTTGA
The DNA here is from genome assembly GCF_040412425.1 of Macrobrachium rosenbergii. Taxonomy (NCBI): domain Eukaryota; kingdom Metazoa; phylum Arthropoda; class Malacostraca; order Decapoda; family Palaemonidae; genus Macrobrachium; species Macrobrachium rosenbergii. Next base: position 2,421,465 of record NC_089797.1, read on the forward strand.
AAATGCGGATTTACAGGAATACATACGAAATGCCAATTCAGCGCAAGAATCCCCAGAGAGCATCAGGTGGAGTTGCAACTTCAGCAATATATTGGTTCACCTTGTTAACGGTCGTGTATCAGTGTCGCCGCTTAGTGTAACAGGCATGATGATAGTGTTTGCTTGTATTTTGTGCCCAGAAAATATATATTTACTCGTGATGTTTTCATTTTTTATATCAGTTATGGCAATGTTGTCTTGTACGATTTTCAGACACTTGAAACAAAGAAATATACCATTATTATAAAGAGTGTATAATTTCGCCACACATACTTGGGTGAAATTAAGAATCTAAAGTTATTTTCTCTAGTGCTGTTGATGAAAAACATTATTCAGGATAACTGATAAAAATCTTTGGGTCATATGTGCTATTGAATGTAAACCAGCTATGATATATATATATATATATATATATATATATATATATATATATATATATATATATATATATATATATATATATATATATATATATATATATATATATATATATATATATATATATATATATAAACCAAAGCTTCCCAAACGTACAATATTTTTTCTTTATATTTCAGAATTTATAAAATGAAAAAACTTTTCTCGCGTGAACGAAAACTCCTTTTATTTCTATTTACCTTTTCCCCTCTTCTCCTTTCTACCCCCTCCCACCTTCTTACGAAAGCCTTGCACAGAAAACCGAAGAATCCAAACGACCTACAGACAATAACTCGAATCAACATTCCTAAAGACAAAAAACTTTTAATGGCAAAACAGCCTCTTCCTCAATCCCTCGCGTCATCGCCGTCAATCTCTCGCAAATCAATCCTGAATCGAGAGAGGAAACTTTGCCAGTTCCCCCTCTCGAAGACTCAAAGATCTGCAGTAATCCGAACGAAGGGGGAAAGCAAGAGAACATCTACTGGCGCAGATTTCATTAGAATCCGACAGAAACCAGATTTCCTGAGCGTTTGCCATTGAATGCTTTTTATTCCGACTGCTGTTTCGAATTACGGTTTCCCAATGAAAACACTTGCAAAGGTTTCTGTTTTATTTTCATAATCTTACGATGCAGGAAATGGTGGTGTTGGTGTATTTGCTTTCTATGGTACGTAGAGAGAGAGAGAGAGAGAGAGAGAGAGAGAGAGAGAGAGAGAGAGAGAGAGAGAGAGAGAGAGAGAGAGAGAGTTCTGAGTAAAACATTTCCAGAATCTTAATTGGCGTGAAATATGGAATGGTTTAGGTAATACATGATGCATACAAACATATATATATATATATATATATATATATATATATATATATATATATATATATATATATATATATATATATATATATATATATATATATATATATATATCTGTCTGTATGTGTGTCCAGATTTATAATACTCGAGATCCTCTTTGTACTAAAGGAATCTTATTGTTTAATTATATCTACACAGTATACGTCTCTAAATATCTAATTTTTTTAGTCAAGGAACAATTTTCCATAATGTTGGCTTTAAATTTTACCCTTAAAATTTGATTTGTAAAAGGAATTTTTTTACTTTCTGAATAATTCTACTAATCATTTTTCATTCACTGAAATTCAGCCATTCCCCAGATATAGCATCATAACCATTATAATAAGTCAGAGAGAGAGAGAGAGAGAGAGAGAGAGAGAGAGAGAGAGAGAGAGAGAGAGAGAGAGAGAGAGAGAGAGATGAAAAATGTGAGAAATGCAGGACGAACGAATAGCTCAACTCCGAACCAAAACAAGCGGAACATAAAATACTTTGGAGATAAAGAAATCGTCTGCTTCGGGAAACAGAAGACAGTGACGTCATGCCCAGGTCTTCTTCTTCTTTACTTTTCCGATAAGTTTTTAAAGCAACAGCGAACAGAAACAAAACAGTGGGAAAAATTTCACACTTATTTTTAGCAGTCTTTCACAGGAGCGAAAATTAAAAGATGTTTGTGTACGCACACTGATATCGGTTGAAAGGGTTGCTGAAATGATTTATCTTAATAAATTCTAGAGAGAGAGAGAGAGAGAGAGAGAGAGAGAGAGAGAGAGAGAGAGAGAGAGAGAGAGAGAGAGAGAGAGGGGGAAGATGTCCTTGTTTGTATAGGAGTCTTTACCAGCAGCGAAAATTAAAAGATGTTTGTGTATGCACACTGATATCGGTTGAAAGAGTTCTGAAATTGTATATCTCAGTAAATAGAGATCTCAGAGAATGATTTTTTGTATACACACTGATATTGGTTGAAAGAGAGTTAAAATTGTATATTATAAAAAGTTGAGAGAGAGAGAGAGAGAGAGAGAGAGAGAGAGAGAGAGAGAGAGAGAGAGAGAGAGGTACACTGCACTGAATTCAACTCTACAGGAATGGCGTACATCCTATAATTCGCTAGTTTTCACTTGTATTCAACTAAAATATTTATTTATGTCTCCACATATTTTTGGTACTTACGCCGGAGCGAGTTTTACCTATCAATATGTATATCATAAAATATTTGATAAAACATTTGATATGGATCATATACGACGGAATTTCTACCAAAAGTCTTTTTTTCTGGGAAGGGAGATGGATTCTTTGATAAAAACTAGAGAATAAATCATTTTTAACGTTTATGTATATATATTCCACTAGCAATTTTCCAGTTGGTAAAGTATATTTTAATATTTATGGTTATATTTTTTTCATTGATTAGCTTTTTCATGGAATAATCCTATATATTGATGTGACAGCTATAGAGATTTAATTTTTTTGTTCTTTTTGGACAAAGCAGATACGAACACTGATGAACTTTTTAAAATAAATTGTATGAGGTTTCTCATCATTTTAAAATTATGTACAGTACGAGAGTTATGACACAAATATACCATAAAATACGAAAATCAATCAGAATTTTAATATTTAACGACCAAACATCACGTACCATTAGGTTTCTCATCTTCTTGGAACCGTACAATACGAGAGTTGCTACAATTCAAAGGATGTTTCCACACAAGAATTCCCCAGTGTATTTACAGTAGATAAATAAAAAAAGATAAAATTTTTTTTTTTTTTTTTTTTTTTTTGCAAATATGGTAAGTAACATGTTTGTCAATTTCTGATAACATGTGGATGAATATGTACGTCTGCGTGTTTATGCTTCCTCCTTGACTTTAATACAACCCAGAAGTAGGTGGACAGTAGGTGATAACATTTGTTTTGAGAGAACAAACACGGTTATATTGACTAATACAATTAAATTTTATTGTATACAATAATACAATACAAAGGCACTTTATATATATACAGTATAACAAACACCAACGTTGTAGTATAACCCTAACACAAACCGTATTCGACCTGCTGTCCACCCACCTTTGGTTCGCCTATATGTATGGCTAAATGTAGATGGATTTTCTCAGCTTTTTTACTGTGTTTCTGCCGAAATGTCAGATGAAATCGGAATTTATATAATATTTTCTCATGTATTTTATATATATATATATATATATATATATATATATATATATATATA
>NC_089797.1:2432500-2442500 GCF_040412425.1 Macrobrachium rosenbergii
AACTTCTCAGCTGTAATGATAATTTTGAATTGGATTACGTTTGTCTTATGTTTAAGAATCATTACACACCATAGGGGTAAATTTTACCCCATGGGTATGTCTCTTTTTTTTTTTTTTTTTTTTTTAGTCTTCAGCTGAAAACCTTTATAGACAGTTAACGGACTATATACCCAAGAAATCTCCAAAGGTAAATCAGTCTGAGAGAGAGAGAGAGAGAGAGAGAGAGAGAGAGAGAGAGAGAGAGAGAGAGAGAGAGAGGGTCAATAAACAAATGTAGGAGTCCTTTCTTTCACTGGCTATCTGCTGGGTATAGTTCTGTTTCCATTTTAGAATGAGAATGTTGTTGATTTCCATCATTCTGGTTGTGCTCTGCACAGCTTTTGATGATACAGATCTGTGCAAATATTTGAAGGAATTCAGACGATAATTGAGGCGGTTAATGATAATTCGTTTATACGCATACTTAATTAGCCAAGCCCTCCGAGTATAATTTAAGAAATTCACTAATGACTTCGTGGTAATTAGTTGCAAGTTCTCTTTCTTTTAAGCTCTCAAAGGAAATTGCAATAACCCTAGATTAAGATACAGAACATAATTAAGCAGCTCATATTATTCTTTATACCTGGTACCGGGCAAATCATTACAAAACATATACGGAAATTAATTCATTAGCCTTATTTAATCTTGCTAGGAGATGGGCAGTCATTCACGCTAGATAATATTCCCTGAAATGAATAATATGATTATTAAAACAGAAATTAGAATAAGATCTCTTCGTGAGGGAATTTTCGTAAAAGAAATGAACAGCCATGTCATCTTGCGTATTGTACCTGTCTTGTTTATAACAAAGCATAGAAATTCCATGAACAAGCCTAATAGGAATCTCTCTCTCTCTCTCTCTCTCTCTCTCTCTCTCTCTCTCTCTCTCTCTCTCTCTCTCGTTATGGAATTTCAAGAAGAAGAAAGAAGTCTTTTCGATATTAGGAACCTACTTAGCATTCACTGCGGAGAGAGAGAGGAAAATGATGCCATATAAATATTGGGGAAATTCTTTTCTTATGAGCATTGCTACGGTCTTCAGAGCCCCAGGCCTGTAGAGAAGGTAGGTGGAGAAAAAGAAATAGTCATATTGGCCCAATAAACGATAAGGATTCGGAATGTTTTGTTTTTACATTTAATTTATTTTTCAGTGTTCATTCTGTTTTATCAGGGATTTCTTTTTTAAACAAAAGAATTACTGGTTTTAAGACTTAAGGATTTATCTTTATTTTTGAGGTTTTTAGTTATCATTCCGCGTTGATATTGCCCTATCACGGATTTATTTTAAACAGAGAAGAATTGCTGGTTATGAAATTTAAAGTTTTGGGTGTTTATTTCTGAAAAAAAAGGGTTCATTATTCTATTGCTCTATTAGATACCTCTTCGTTCTGTTTCATACCCAAAGTACATCACGAGCTTTAAAATATCTTTGTGAGTAATGAATTATCATTTTCTAAATCAAGCCAAGAGTTTGAATGCTCTTAGCTATACCAAAATCATTTTAAACTATTTTCACTAAATGTCAGAGGAGGTCTCAGAAACTGACTTAAAGGGCGAATCATTCCTCTCTGATACAAATTTCTCGTGAAATTGATAATAAGCTTTTATTATCATTTAAAAGATACAAGAGAAAGTATACAAAATTTCCAATAAATTTAGCTATAATACCAGACATGAAAAATGGATAGAATTATGATAATATTCTTTTACCATCTTTGAAATAGAGTTGAAGAATATCTTCATTCGAGCATCTTGAAACAAGAATCATCTGATAAAATATACAATTACAAAAAAATATTTCAATGGATTAAAAAAACTGCCTCCCTTAAAAAAAACACTTGTCGAAAACGAGTCATTAATCCTGCTTAAATCCTACAATTCAAAAATATATTTTCTGAAATGATAAAAGCACTTCATAAAGATTACTGGGCAGATAAATTCATGTTCATATTGTTGTATCAGTTTCCTCAAATTCAGTCCCGAATCTCTTGCTTTTGCTGTAATGGCAGCCCACTTAGTTATTTTATAGATATATACTATATATTTTTCTCTCCCTCTGCATTGCGCTCTAATTCTTTAAATGCAAACGAGTTGAAGAAACAGACAAAAGAAATCCGGGGCTTTAAGATCCTCAATTCTTGTCAAGAATTTGCATGACTATTGCGCTTAAAAGCAACCAAGTAAAAAATGCGCCGAAGTTTCTTCGGCGTAATCGAGTTTTCTATACAGCCGCTACAGCGTATAATCAAGGCCACCGAAACTAGATCTATCTTTCGGAGGTCTCCGTATAATGCTGTATGAGCCGTGGCCCGTGAAACTTTAGCCACTGCCCGGTGGTGGCCTATACTACATCGTTGCCAGAGGCACGATTATGGCTAACTTTAACCTTAAATAAAATAAAAACTACAGAGGCTAGAGGGCTGCAATTTAGTATATTTGATGATTGGAGGGTGAATGCTCAACATACCAATTTCCAGCCCTCTAGCCTCAGCAGTTTTTAAGATCTGAGGGCGGAGAAAAAAATGCTGACAGAAAAAAATGAGGACGGACAAAGCCGGCACAATAGTTTTCTTTTACAGAAAACTAAAAATGAAAGGGAGGGAAAATGAACGAATAAAAGAATCAAAAAGTGGCTTTTGGTATTGGTGCGGAACTGTTGAAAGTTTTCAGAAAAGGGACTGGCATTTCCTTCATTATTTTTCGTGATTTGGCGTGATGCTTCGTTTCCTGGTGAGACTGACTTCTTGCGAAGTGAGGTGGGACAGAATATAGTCAGTGGAATAGCAGAAGATATTGCTTTTTACCCAAAGCACTCATTCTTGCGTCGTTTTGTAACTACGAAATATAGGAATTCATTTCTGTATATTACCGTATTCTAGTGTTAGATTTTTTGCACGGGGAAGTGAATATTTGGATATTTTATAGATTGTAAAAACGGAGTTATCACACATCATAAAAAATTTGTAAATGCTATTAGCAAAACCAATTCTAACAGATTATAAACAAAGAGTAAATCTAATGATCTATATATCAACCTATATAGTATGAATATTTGGATATTTTATAACACTTTGATTATAAAAATTAGTTTATCACACGCCATAAATATGTGCGATAACCAGTAATATAACCAATGCTAATTCAAAAGAAAACTCAAATTTACTGCCTTATATATCAGGCTTAAGTTGAAATAATTCAGTATCTTTAACAAAAGATAAATAACTAATGCTTGCTGATGCTTAGCTATGCTACATCTCGAAATCTTAAACAACGACTGTAGACCTCTGTGTGAGATGCAAAGAGTTGAGTGGCTCAGTGTATATAAACGGATCAATAGTTACAGTTTTAATACAGCAGTTACTTACTTCTCTCATTTCTATGTAGTCAGTGGCTAAGCCCTCTCGATAGTTCAAGCGAAGACGCAATGCATTACTACCTTAATACAATTCTCCTTACATTTTAATAATTTACTTACATTTTTATCTATTTATTTTGTTAATTTATTTTTTACTTTTCTTTAATTTCATTTTACCTTCTGTTACTTCTTTCTAATGACCACCATATTCTTTGGAAGCTTGAATTTCAAGTCAATGGCCCCTTTGGTGGGCTTGCTCCAAATGAATAGGGTTCATCCTCTGAATAATAATAATAATAATAATAATAATAATAATAATAATAATAATAATAATAATAATAATAATAATAAGTGGTGGTTTAATAAATAATGGGAATCTCCTCTCGTTATGATCCTAGAGAAATAAGAATCCTGTCTTCTGTAATAACAGATAACAGTGGTGGTTTATATAACATGATGGGAATCTCCTCTCTTTACAGAACCCTAGTAGGAAATAAGAACTTTCCTCTCTTTGATATCTTTAATAATTAACAGATAACTGTAATGATTTATTCATCACATTAGGAAGGGGATTCATCTTGAATAGAATGGTTATACAGTGTAATGAGGAAATAAGAATCCTGAGTCCTGTAGATTTAATAAGAAGATAATTGATAATAACAGTTTAAATAGTATAATGGGAACGTTCTGTGGTCCTCTGAGAATAGATTCCTAGGAAGAAATAAGCATCCTTTCATCTCTTGAAAACAGATAACAGTAATGATTTATACTGTATAATGGGAACGTTCTGTGGTCATAGAATCCTTAGAATCTCTCGTTGTAGATTCCTAGGAAGAAATAAACACGTTCGATACTCGAGCAGCAATCAGTATTCGAACAGCATATGGGGGAAAATGAGGCGGCATACATATGGGAGAGTTTCTTTTCCTTCCAGAAAGGCCGATATCTGAGCCCCAGCTTACTCGAGCAACAAGGTGGAATAATTCTTCGGAGAAGTTCGATGAAGAATGAGAATTTTCAGAGTTGTGGTGAGTGCTGTTGTTCCTCGCTGGATATTTCTTTGGTTTTAGTTTTCTGTAAAAGAAAACTATTGTGCCGGCTGTGTATGTCCGTCCGCACTTTTTTCTGTCAGCACTTTTTCAGTCCGCTCTCGGATCTTAAAAACCACTGAATCTAGACCGCTGCAAACTGGTATGTTGATCATCCACCCTCCAATCATCAAACATTCCAAATCGCAGCCCTCTAGCCTCAGTAGTTTTTATTTTGTTTACGGTTAAAGTTAGCCATAATCGTGCTCCTGGCAGCAATATAGGATAGGCCAACAGCGAGCCGTGGTTAAAGTTTCACGGACAGCGGCTCATACAGCATTATACCGAGACCACCGAAATATAGATCTATTTTCGGTGGCCTTGATTATACGCTGTAGCGGCTGTGCGGAAGACTCGATTGCCCATTTTTTACTTGTTTATCTATAACATGAGAAGTTCCTTTGATGATAAGATTTTTGATTATTGGTCTTTGAGTTTTATATTATAAAATATGAGAGGTCCCTTTGATGATAAGGTTTTCAATTAGCGGTCCTCGAGTCTACATCATTTTCAAAAATATTATCACAATTGTTTGAATGTTATTTCTTTTTCAGAGGTCTTATCATTTTTAGACACCTTACAGAAACCACATGAATTCTAGGAAAATCTTGATGATTAACCATTAATGTTTCTGGAGAGACAACTATACACTTATTTATAAAAAATAAAAAGAAATATTCGTAGTAGCTTGAACCATAACAGAATTGACAATGGCATGACATATATAAGGATTTATAGTCTTTATGTTCTTTTAAATAATAAAATTAATTAAAAAAAAATACTCACAGTAGCATGAGTCTTCAAATGGAAAAAAGAAATCCACAGTTATATAACTATAAAGATATATTTAAAAATAAAGCTACGTGGCTGTATTCTTAAACATATTGGTACAGTCACATAACTGTGATTTGTATTTTTAAATTAATACTTTTTAAATTAATACCATTACTTAAAAGACACAACGACTACAAATCCTTATATATGTCATTGCCATTGTCAATTCTGTTTTGGCTCCCATGGCTGGGAACCTTGTTCTCAAAATTTTGTTGTATTTTTTTAGGACAGTTTAAATGATATATCTGGTGGGGAATGGTGGGGAAGGCGAAACTTTCATTGCTTCCTCTTTCGCAAGAGAAGTAAACATTCTTATCTCTACATCAATTTTAACTTTTTTGACGAACACGGCTGTCGACCTACCCGCGCAACGACTCCTCGCTGCTGGGAGAAAGGGCGCTGGTGACTGGTGCAATACATGTACATGCGCTATCGGGGTCTAAGCGATGACAGGCAGGGTAGCCGATCGAGACTACAGTCTATCCCAAACCCAAATCAAAGTCCTTCAAAAGAAGGCATCATACTTACACCATACAAATGAGAAAAGAAGCACATTAAAAAAAAGAAGACAAAAACGCTATTAACAGTTACTCAAGTGGTCGATGGTGACTGTGACATTTGCTTTTAGTTAAAAAACTACTGAGGCTAGAGGGCTGCAAATTGGTACGTTGATCATCCACCCTCCAATCACCAAACATACCAAATTGCAGCCCTCTAGCCTCAGTGGATCGTGCGTATGGTACCGCTAGGTGTGTCAGCCGCCGACGCATTTTCACTTGGACGTATCTGGGGAGCAACTGAGAGATGCCCGGTCGTGGCTGAGAGTTTCATACTGCAGCACATCGAGAGTTTCATACAGCATACTACGCTGTACAGAAAACTCGATTGAGCCGAAGAGATTTTTTTACTGTTTCCTAGTGCAAACAACAGGAAGTTGTTGTTTTATTTACGTAAACATCAATGACAAGTAGATTTAGCAAAGCAATAGAAGGGTCTCAACCTTACCAAAATCTGGATATGTTTATAGGAATGAATTGGTTTCCTAAAACAAAGTTATTTAGAAGACCTCTCACAAAAAGTATATCAGGCGAATTTACACACCGACTACACAATTAAAAACCTAACCTTCTCGCGAGAGTGATAAATGATACAAATTCTGCGAAAATCCAGATAGGCATTTTCTTTCATTTGGAAAATGTAGATATTAAACACTAAAGAATTTATGATTATTTTATATTTATCTCATCTTGATATGAATATCAAATAATCCTTGAGACAAATATAAGATAATTTATTAAAAATGATAAAAATAATGTAAAAATCAAAAGAATTTATGTTTATTTGATATTATCACTTCTTGAGACGAATATCAAATAATCCAGATAAAAGATATTAATTTGATAAAAATTTTGGAAAATATTTCTATAAAAACTAAAGAATTTATGATTATTTGATATTTATCACTTATTGAGCAAATATCAAATAATCCTTGAGATAAATCTCAGATAACTTATCAAATGGTAAAAATTCTATGAAAATCCAGATAAGAATTTAATTTCCTTTTGGAAAATATAGGTATAAAAAATCTAAATAATATATAAATATTTGATATTTATCTCAATTTGACTGTAAGATAGAAAATAAATATTATGACCAGCGTATCATGAGTAATATTTCGCCATGACTTTTTCGTAAACAGAAATACGAATCTTTCAATATAAAAAGAACGTACTCAGTATTCAGAAAGCATGGGAAGGGAAATGTTGCGGTATAAATAATGTGGGGGAAAAAAATCTTTTTCGTATGGGATATGCTGATGTTTGTGCCTCAGGGCTGGAGAGCAGATAGGGTGGAAAAAAAATATGGTCATATAGGTCCCATAAAGGATGAGGATTTCGGGATGTTGCCGAGGATTCAGTAGAGGATTACTGAATTCCTCTACGAAAATATTTTATTAGTTTGATGTGGAATTTTCATAAAGTGAGATGATTTTTTACAAAGTCTGTTCCAATCATTTGTATCTGGAACGTTCACCAATCTGGTTTCATTATGTTTTCTTCAAGGGACAAAACATTTGACTCTTCAGTAGTAGTGAGGGAGATGTTAAGGTTACAAATTATTTATAAAAACAACATTATCCCAATCGCTTGTATTTGAAATATTCCTCAAATCTATCTTGCAAAGTGAAGTGTCAAGTAACAGATTACTTTTACAAACATTATCCCAATCCTTTATATATGAAATGTTCTTCCAATCTGTTTCCAATATGTCTGCTTCAATGATAAAACATTTTCTGTAGTCGTAATGGGAGATGTTAGAGTTACAAAATTTTTTTTTACAAAATCTATTCCAATGATTTGTATTTGAAAATAAATCTGTTTCCATTGAGTTTGCTTCAAGGATAAAGTGAGATGTTAAGGTTTCGGGTTACCTTTAAAAACATTATCTCAGTCGTTTACAAATTAAATGTTCATCAAATCTATCTCCTTTATGCCTGCTTCCAGTATAAAACATCACTTTTCAGTAGTTCAGTAGTCGTGAAGTGAGATGTTAATGTTACAAATTATTTTTACAAACATTATCCCAATTGTTTAAATGGACAAAAATTCTCAAAAACCTGTTACTTTTATGTCTGCTTCAGGGCTAAAATATTTGACTTTTCAGCAGCTTCGTTCAGTCGGATGAGCTGGAGTGAATGGATATTAATCGTCCGGGTTATTTCCCCGCAATGCGCCGTCGTTTGTCGTGAGGAAAAAAATCGAGAAGAAGAAGAACAGAACCAACGCTGGGAAGAGAAGTTTGGACGGGACGCATCTTCCCTGGATGTAACCGAGTACCGGGACAAAAACTCCCGAGATGTATACTTGTATTGTACCAGCCCCGGTTTGTCTGCCAGGCCCCTAGGTTAGGTTAGGTTATGCTAGGTAAGGTCAGGTTAGATCAATGCTCGGTTAGTACTTTCAGGGAAAGGTCCCAGTATTCGGTTACTACAGCTCCGGAAAATGCCACTGGGACCTTTCCCTGAAAAAAGCGGGACGCCATATCTTAAAAACTAACCATAGAATTTCCTTGAAAATGATCTCATTATGTTTCCCACACCCAAATTACTCCAGAGGTACTTATGTAATCTCACCTAACGCATCCTAATCTAACCTAACCTAATTTAGGGGCATGGCAAAAAAAAACCGGGCCTGGTGCAATACTAGCCTACATCTCGGGAATTTGCGGACGGGACTTCCTATGATTTAAGAAAAATATTTTTCAGTGGTTCAGGAGTCATTTTGAGTTTCCGTAGAAGGTAAGGAATGGATCAGCTGATTAATGTTAGACATTAAAGCTAAACATAAAGATAGGAACACTGCAGTTCTTCTTAATTGTAATTATGTGCATTGTATATGGATGAGCCGTATGCTGAAGCTTACTGAAAATGAGACATTTTGTTTTCTTAGGGGAGGTTAAATTATCTGAGATGGTTTATAGGAATTTTGTATGGGGAAAAATTGGAGAAAATTGTTACAAAAAAATCCTTGTGTTCAACAATTTTAATTGTTGAAATAATCTAAATATTGTATTTTTGTTATTTTTAAAATAAAGATTTAAAAAAATGGATAAAATTGTTACAATAAACATCTTGTGTTCAACAATTTTAATTGTTGAAATAATATAAATATTGCATTTCTGTTATTTTTAAATAAAGATTCAAAATAAAATTAAAAAAAAAAGAATTCGTGCAGTCATCACAATCGGCACTAGATGACTGAAGCTATTTAGAATAACTTAATTCAGGGAAATTAGTCTTTTAGACACTAGCCTTTTGTTGATATGAGGTCAATATTGAATTATGATCCTTCATTCTTAAAGACTGTAATTTTAGTTAAATCTTTCGATAAAGCGTGTGAGTCATGATAGACCCATAAGGGGCTGAACTAAAATTGTTTGATCTGATTTGATTTCATGAGATTTTGGCTGTCAAACCTGAATTTTGATTGTTGGAAATTGGGATATATTCTCGGCTCTTTTTAGCTCTCTGTCCGTCCGCACTTTATTCTGTCCGCACTTTTTCTGTCCACACTTTTTCTATCCGCCCTCAGATCTTAAAAACTACTGAGGCTAGAGGGCTGCAAATTGGTATGTTAATCATCCACTCTCCAATCATCAAACATACCAAATTGCAGCCCTCTAGCCTCGGTAGTTTTAATTTTATTTAATGTTAAATTTAGCCATAATCATGCTTCTGGCAACGAAATAGGATAGGCCACCACCGGGCCGTGGTTAAAGTTTCATAGGCCGCGGATCATACACCATTATAACGAGACCACCATTTTCAGTGACCGTGATCATACGCTGTAGCGGCTGTACAGAAAACTCGATTGCGCCGAAGAAACTTCAGCGCATTTTTTACTTTTTTTTTTTCAACCTAAACGAGATATTTAGCACAACTCGAGTACTATGTTAATTTTAATATTTAAAGACTTAGTTAAATACATATAAAGTTAAAGTTCAGCATTTGCCTTGCTTACCCAACAAAGAGAAATAACACAGTATGCATTTACGCCTCACAGAACTAGTTTTAATTACGTATATGACGCTGCTACAAAGGAATGCAGTATTGCTCTTCAGAGAGACAAGGAAAATGTGAAGAACTTTCCACTGTTTTATTGTAAATTCTTCTGCTATAAATTTG
>NC_089797.1:2445000-2447500 GCF_040412425.1 Macrobrachium rosenbergii
TTCTGTATCTTTTCTAACACTTTATGAAAATTAATTTTTCAACTAAATATCTTACTAACCTGTATTTTAAACTAATCATTTTATCTGCAGACTGCCTGCATCACAAAAAAGTATGTTTTAAGCAAATAATAATAATCAATAATATCAATAACAAACTTGAACTATAAGTAGAATGCAAGGAGTATATTTATGCAAATAATAATATCAGTAATATTATCATAAATAATATGCTTAAACAAGGAACCACAATGTTACCAATATCCCAAAAAGTATATCTGAAGTATTAATATAAATAATATTATTATCACAAATAAACTCAAATTACGAACAGAATGCAAGAAATATTTTTAAGTAAATGATAATATCAATAATATTACCATTAATAATAAACTTCAACTAAGAACCAGAATGTTACCAATATCACAAGAAGTATTTTTGAAGTAAATATTAATATAGATATTATTATTATTAAAAACTCAAATTACGATCAGAATGCAAGACGTATATCTAATCAAATAATAGTATCAATAATATTACCAATATTACCATTAATAATAAACTTAAACTTATACCCAGAATATTACCAATATCACAAGAAGTAAATTTGAAGTAAATATTAATATAAATATTATTAATAAACTCAAATTACGAACAGAATGCAAGACGTATATTTTAACAAATAATAATATCAACAACATTATCATCATGAATAACAAACTTGGACAACGACCGAGAATGTTACCAATATCACAAGAGGTATATTTGAAGTCAATATTATTATAAATATTATTATCATTATTAATAAACTCAAATTACGAACAGAATGCAAGAAGTACATTTAAGCAAATCATAATATCAATAATATTACCATAAATAATAAACTTCAGCTAAGAGCCAGCATATTCCAGCATCCTCTAAACCGATAAACTGTGTCTTATGGAAACAGGAGATTCTCGCTGAACTCTTTTCGATGGCCTTTGAATACACGGCATCGGTTGAAAAGAGACCAAATTGGGCCTGTAAAGGGGATGGCTAGGGATACTCGATGCTGGTAAAAGCTCCTTTGCATAATGTGATTTCAAAGCTAAGTTCTCCCTCTCGTATAGATTTCGAAGCCTGTGAACAGAGTTTGGTCTCAGTTTCAAAGGGATATTAAGTCACATGGACCATCCACGTGCAGGGTTCTTATAAAAGAAAAGGAAAATATATGTATATATATATATATATATATATATATATATATATATATATATATATATATATATATATATATATATATATATATATCTATGAAGACAATCCAGAGAAAATATTGTGTAGTTCTTTACATTTGCAGAAATTAAAGAAATATCAATATCTTTCCAAGATGTAAAGGTCTCAATCCCTTTCTCTACCTAAATGAAATAATCTTAGAATAAATGTGAATTTTCTCCTATGATAAACTACAAGCATCACACTCATTTTAAAAGATTAATTCCTTAATCCAGCCTTGGACAAAGTATTTAATATTATATATTTAACAAAAGAAAGTGAGGAAGATATACCATTTCTTGTTGATTATATGCCAAGCGGCCATGGTTTGTTGCAATAATTGACGTAATATTGTTTGACATATTTAAAATATTTTATTTTTCCTCAGTTAAAAAAAAGGCATATACTGAGTCGAAATCTTTTAGTAGAATTTTTTTACTAATTGACCTGAAAATTATTGTTTCATTATTATTGCAATTTTATTCAAGGATGAAATAAAGTTTAATGTATGCATAATCTTAATATTCTTGGAAATGCTTTTCTATAAAATTAATCCGCTGAAAATCTTAACTTTAGTGTACATCAACTTTTTAAGAAAAATTTCATGGTATGATTATATAACATGCGTAGTTCAGCAAACTAATCCCTAAGTTTATTTTATGTAGTTTTTTTTATTTTGGTTTTAAAAACAAGTAATAAATCAGTTTTAAATAATCCTGACACTGCTATATTCATATAAAACACGAAAAGGAACGCCCCCATATGCTGTATATTTACGAGATCACGAGTCCGGCCCTTGACGCTTCAAGTTATGGAGCCAGTGAAGCGAAGAGTAAACACGTTTCACGAAAATTACATCATGCCTTCATATCATCTAAAGATGTCAGGATCCAGGAGGTTTTGAAATTCGTCTCTCTCTCTCTTTCTCTCTCTCTCTCTCTCTGAGGTTTGAAATTCATCTCTCTCTCTCTCTCTCTAAGAGGTTTGAATTTCATCTCTCTCTCTCGCTCTCTCTCTCTCTCTCTCTCTCTCTCTCTCTCTCTCTCTCTCTCTCTCTCTCTCTCTCTCTCTACAAGAGGTTTTTGAATTTCATCTCTCTCTATTTATATTATATATATATATATATATATATATATATATATATATATATATATATATATATATATATATATATATATATATATATATATATATATATATATATATATATATATATATATATATATATATATGTATATATATATATATA
>NC_089797.1:2450000-2495000 GCF_040412425.1 Macrobrachium rosenbergii
ATAAGACTGTTTTAAGCTGAAATGATACTTTTAATTATCTTTTTTCGAGTAGGTTATACCCAAAGATGAGAGTAGAGTGTTTTAAGCTGAAATAATGAATGATCATAAAAAAATATTTTCATTGCTCTTAGCAAATTTTTAAAATCAATATTCTACAGAATGGGGCGAATAAGGGAGCCTTTGTTTTGAAATATTGGCATTATGAAATTAGCTACTTATCAAATAAAAAAAATAAAATAAACAGGAAAAACAAACAAGAGCAAGCATAAAAACGCAATTACTCGATCACACGCGAAAGCACGCAAAAGAAAAATATTGGGGACTCGATCAATCCTGCATTTCAAAACTGTCTATTAGCATGCAATCACGACTTCGTTCCCCCGTAAAGCGAGAGAGAGAGAGAGAGAGAGAGAGAGAGAGAGAGAGAGAGAGAGAGAGAGAGAGAGAGAGAGAGAGAGAGGCTTGTCAGTTAAGCAAACGTCGAACGACTCTTCAGCTCAGCAAACGTTCTCGCGACTTATTAGCTGAGCAAACGTTTGAAAACGGGAGTAAAAGCTGACATCATTCTGGGTCCCACGTTCTTCCGAAACGCCCCTCGGGCTAATACGGCCATATTTCGAATGCCAGGCGATGAACCTTACTGACGAGTCTGCATAAGTAATCCGCCCACACCCCACTCTACACCCACAATTCTATCCCCCCGCCCCACCCACACCCTACCCAAATGCTTATGCACGTCTCTCTATTGATTTTGTAGTGTTTTTTTTTTTTTTTTTTTAGGGGGGGGGGCAAATTCATAAGCACTTTCTTCGTATCTTATTTTCGGGGCTTTGTTTGACAAACATCGAATAATTTAACTGAAAGAATTTACGGGGGTTCTTTGCACTGCACGACGTTTAAGGTGATATATAAATAAATTAATACTGAGTGTGTGTGTATATATATATATATATGTGTGTGTGTTGTATATATATATATATATATATATATATATATATATATACATATTTCAGTACTTTACAATGGTTCCGTGGATGAAGTATATAGATATTATAGTGAGATATGTATGTATGTATATAATCTTGATTTTCAACTTTCATTCCAAACTCATCTTCAGGTAAGATGACTTTGGAATAAAGTTGAAAGTCTTCAACTTTCATTCCAAACTCATCTTTATTAAGATGATTTTATTATTAATTATTATTATTATTATTATTATTATTATTATTATTATTATATATTATTATATATTATTATTATTATTATTATATATATATATATATATATATATATATATATATATATATATATATATATATATATATATATATATATATATATATATATATATATAATGCCATAGGCTCTTTCAATCATCTTCTATTAGACTGAAACTTTTGCTAAATCGTTTTCTATCACTTTGTACCTGGCCAAAAATAATTTGTTTATTGATAAACCTTAATCAGAGCCAACAATGCAACAGTGAAAAACCAGTCCCATAAATTTAAAACCAAAATTATGAACATAACACATAAACATGATTAACCATTCACAAATAATGCAGCAACGCAAGAATAACTCATTAACACAATTTTAACATGTATAACACCCCTTGCACACAATTATAAAATAATATAATTAACATTCATCCTATAGTATATGAGTAAGAGCAATATCTTGGCAACTTACAATGTTTACAGCACTTCCAGAAGTGACTGAAGTAAATATCCACGTCAACACAGAGCAGTAACTCTAACTGTAAAAGGTACCTACTTATAAAGTTAAGTAAGCACAATGATACGAACTCAAAAATGGAAGAGACGAAACTTATAAATAAATGAAAAAAACGAAGAACACTCTCGTCATCAGAGGTCGTACAGAGAAACTTTGCATCACAAAAACAAAGAGATTGCAATTATTTCAAATTATAATTATCAATACATTTACAAATAATATTTCATATAATACAAACACATATACATACACACACACACATACACACATACATACATATACATACACACACACACACACACACATATATATATATATATATATATATATATATATATATATATATATATATATATATATATATATATAAATTGATGCATATTTCTTTATAATTTTCTTTTGTATTGAAAACTTGCAGTTTTAATTTGAAATGCTTTAGCTATTGACAGCCACATGGAACACACTCTTATTATTATTATTATTATTATTATTATTATTATTATTATTATTATTATTATTATTATTATTATTATTATTATTGTTGTTGTTGTTGTTGTTGTTCATTAAAAAACTGAAATATCTCTACTACAAAAAAATCATGTTTTATTACCAAAAAAACGCTCTTTTTTCTTAAACCCCATTGTAATAATATTGCCTATATTTTGATAAATGTTATCATTTATCACCTCGTAATAAAAAATTTATTCTAAGTCTTCATTGGGTCTCTGAAAGAGCAATCAAGAGCTCATCATCTTATTATTCACTATCATTTATCTATAATGAAATAGGTGAAATTATGTCAGTGAAAGTAATCACACTGATAGTTTATTATATGTTGAAAAATTTCCCACAAAATCACAAAAATATGATTGTGATTTGTTTATGAGATTCAGCCAAATGAAAAGATTAAAAAGATACGACAGATTGGCATGAATTCTCGTGTAATTAATACGTGTGTTCATTACAAGAAAGTACTTGGTTTGGTTTAATCAACGGAGGCTTCAATTATTACACTAAAGTACTTGACTTTCATGTAATCAAAACGGGTGTTAATTACATAAAAGTACTTGACTTTCGTATAATTATAATGGGTGTTAATTACACGGAATTAATTGACTTTGCCGCGTAATTAACACGGGTGAAAATGACATGTAAACGCTTACTTTTCGTGTCCCAGTATATATATATATATATATATATATATATATATATATATATATATATATATATATATATATATATATATATATATATATATATATATACGGTAACCTATCAACATATCAAAAATACTCAAATAAAAACTCCCCTCAGAAGTAGTTACAAGACAAGACATAACATTTCCCTAATACTTCGAGAATTCTTCTTCCCTAAAAAAAAAAATCTTTTTAAAAAACGCTCCTTCATGAACGAAGCCTTGAGAGGGAGCGAATGAACGAATCGAGATAAAGTCAACTACGACAGTAAGAGCCTCTCGCAGATCAGAAATGTCTATTTGTGTGCAATCACTACTTTATCCTGCCAGGCGAGAGGAGACGGATCAGCCGAGTCAACGTTTCAATAGACTGGCGTTTGCTGAGATAATACCGAGTATAATCTCTTGCTCTCCTGGGCCCTTGGCGGTGCGTCGATTCGTTTCAGAAGGTGACTTCAAGTTCTTTTGACCTTCACTTCCATCGGCCACTTTTCAGAAGGTGACTTCACGTCCTTTAGACGTTCACTTCCATCGACCACTTTTCAGAAGGTGACTTCAGGTCCTTTTGACCTTCACTTCCATCGACCACTTTTCAGAAGGTGACTTCAGGTCTTTGGCCTTCACTTCGCTCTATCACTTTTCAGAAGGTGACTTCACATCCTTTTTACCTTCGCTTCCATCGAACCCTTTTCAGAAGGTGACTTCAAGTCCTTTTGACCTTCACTTCCATCTATCACTTTTCAGAAGGTGACTTCACGTCCTTTTGACCTTCACTTCCATCTACCACTTTTCAGAAGGTGACTTCAGGTCCTTTTGACCTTCACTTCCATCGACCAGAAGGTGAGGTCTTTGGCCTTCACTTCGCTCTATCACTTTTCAGAAGGTGACTTCCATCCATTTGACCTTCACTTCCATCGAACCCCTTTTCAGAAGGTGACTTCAAGTCCTTTTGACCTTCACTTCCATCTACCACTTTTCAGAAGGTGACTTCAGCTCTATCCTTTTCAGAAGGTGACTTCATCCTTTTACCATCTACGAACACTTTTCAGAAGGTGACTTCAAGTCCTTTGACCTTCACTTCCATCTACCACTTTTCAGAAGGTGACTTCAGGTTCTTTTGACCTTCACTTCCATCGACCACTTTTCAGAAGGTGACTTCAGGTCTTTGGCCTTTTTGACCTATCACTTTTCCATCTCCATCCTTTTACCCACTTTCCATCGAACCCTTTTCAGAAGGTGACTTCAGGTTCTTTTTGACCATCTACCACTTTTCCAGGTCTTTGGCCTTCACTTCGCTCTATCACTTTTCAGAAGGTGACTTCACATCCTTTTTACCTTCGCTTCCATCGAACCCTTTTCAGAAGGTGACTTCAAGTCCTTTTGACCTTCACTTCCATCTACCACTTTTCAGAAGGTGACTTCAGGTCTTTGGCCTTCACTTCGCTCTATCACTTTTGAAGGTGACTTCCTTAACTTCCATCGACCCTTTTCAGAAGGTGACTTCAAGTCCTTTTGACCTTCACTTCCATCTACCACTTTTCAGAAGGTGACTTCAGGTCCTTTTGACCTTCACCTCCATCTACCACTTTTCAGAAGGTGACTTCAGGTCCTTTGGCCTTCACTTCCATCTACCACTTTTCAGAAGGTGACTTCAGGTTCTTTTGACTTTCACTTCCATTCTTTTTTGACTTCAGGTCTTTCACTTCCCTCTATCACTTTTCAGAAGGTGACTTCACAGGTCCTTTTGAACCTTTTCAGAAGGTCACGTCCATCTCCATCTACCACTTTTCAGAAGGTGACTTCAGGTTCTTTTGACCTTAACTTCCCTCTATCACTTTTCAGAAGGTGACCAGGTCATTTGGTCCTTTGCTCTATCACTTTTCAGAAGGTGACTTCACATCCTTTCTACCACTTTTCATCGAACTCTTTTCAGAAGGTGACTTCAGGTCCTTTTGACCATCTAACTTTTCAGATCGACCACTCACTTTTCAGAAGGTGACTTCACGTCCTTTTGACCTTCACTTCCATCGACCACTTTTCAGAAGGTGACTTCAAGTCCTTTTGACCTTCACTTCCATCTACCACTTTTCAGAAGGCGACTTCATGTCCTTTGGCCTTCACTTCCCTCTATCACTTTTCAGAAGGTGACTTCACGTCCTTTTGACCTTCACTTCCATCTACCACTTTTCAGAAGGTGACTTCAAGTCCTTTTCACTTCCATCAACCATTCTCCAACAATTCAGCTCCAACAGTGCTTCCTAATGTAGGGGTTTACCCAACTCCTACAACACTTCTTGATCTTGGGATTGACCCGAAGGGAAGCCATTTTAGAAAATTACTGTTTATAACTTCACTTTAATATTTTTATAAAGTGTTAGACAAACAATCTGTTGCCCAAACGATTGACAGAGTTCATATATTGGTAGGGAATATTTCTGCAAAAAAGTTTTGGAAATAATACTGCAACATTTTGCTCTTTTATTAAGCCAGGATTATCTTCTGCATCACTTTGTATTTTTTCATATTTTTATACTTTTTCATATTTTATGTTCTATATATACATTCTGGATTTTTATTTTTTGTATTTCTATTTTTCCGCCAAGTTATCTCTATCTATTCTCCTTGACGTTATTCAAACAAACGATTAACTATAATTCAAATTATCTTTTAAGAAGATTTCAGATTGTTAAATTGTTGTTGTTGGACTAAACAAAATAAAAGTTTGGAAATAAATTGTCCAAGATAACTAGAGGACGAGACAATGCGATATATTTAATTTCAGAATAAAGCTAATCTTTCTATTTACTGATTATAACAAGGAAAAGGTGTAAATAAAAAGTAAAATAATGAATTTGCAAGAGACAATGACACATTTTGTTTAGTCTCTACAGGCGGATATCCAAGATTTTCTAGACAGAACACCCACTGAGGGAAGAGAGAGAGAGAGAGAGAGAGAGAGAGAGAGAGAGAGAGAGAGAGAGAGAGAGAGAGAGAGAGAGAGAGAGAGAGAGAGAGAGACATCAAGAGAGAGAGAGAGAAAGAGAGAGAGAGAAGGAACAAGAGAGAGAGACAGCGAGAGAAAGAGAGAGAGAGTTGGAGAGGCGCACCGACTTTTTCCTGCAGATTTGCGTCTGCCAGATCTCTTATACTCTAAAGGAGGCATCGCAAAGCGAGGGCGTATCATGAAGTGAGATTCATGTTTAATCTCCACTCGACGAGAGCCTCCGTAACTTAATCCCGGGGAAGAATATTGTCATGATTTAGCAAACAGGAAGGAGAATGAAAAAGAACGAGCAGATCTCTTTGATAATGGCAATATTATGTTTACCTTGAAGTAAGGGCTGAGAGGAGGGTGGCGCGGGGGTTGGGGTCGGGGGGGGTCCACTTTTGACACAAAATTCTGTGCCTGACTCTGCAACAGACAAGCTCGTTCGAAAAGGACTCAGAAGACTTTACTTAGTAAATGTTATGTTTTTAATTATGTATGTTCTCAAGTCAAAAACCATCTTTTCAAAATTTGGGGTTTTCTTAGAAAAACCCTAAATTTGACAAAATGGATCTTAAATACAATTTTCATGCTGTAATCAAATTTTTTTTCTAGATTGCGTATTTATAAATCATTTACAAATAATCGATTCATTCCCACTTATGCAAGTATATATAGAGTTGAACAATTTTAGAAAAAAACATATGCAAGTACATTTATAATTAAACAACGATGTAAAAAAAAACAACGATTTCCATAATGCTTGATGTCAAAAATTAGGATTACGTATTTACAGATCATTTACAAATAATCGATTGACATCCGCAATTACAAAAGTACACTTCAAAATACACTACTAAAAAAAAAGAAGAAACCTAAATTATTTCAATGATGTTCAGTCTAATCAACGTAAACAAAGAATTCTTGGCCTGCTAGACACAGTGATGGAAGGTCTGGTATGAAGAAAGACTCATTTTAAGGTTCTGTCAAATCAGCTGATTTAACTGTACCTCTCGGTCACTTCACTTGATCATCCATGCACGAAGAAATGGCAGCGCCGCTCAAAAGACAAAAAATGCCAAATCTACCAGGTTGTCATCCTTTTTCCTGAAAGGTTTGAATGGCATTAAGGAAACATGGCAGCAGTGCTAATCGCCTTCGAATCTTAGCCTTCCGTAGCCAGACTATAGGAGAGGTGACTCCGATCATCCTCTCAGCTGGAGTGGAAGAAGGTATGAATTATGGAGCTAAAGAAATTCAACACTAGGTAAGAGGCAGTACTTTACGTACAGCGTAGTAATGACGAGTTATTACTGTTATTTATCATTAACAAGATGAACGGGCCATTGCTAGAAATTCAATTCATGGCGCTCATGGAACAAGCCCACTGAATGGGAAATTGACAGTCACCAACAGAAATTCAAAAATGAAGATTTTATGAGGACACCAAGGAAGGGATGCCGGTCGCCTGACACGCCTTTAACTGAAATCTCTGACCAAATTTTTGCTCCAAAGATGTCCTCGAGAATACATATCCATACTTCATATTTCCACCTACGAGAATACAACCCGGATATTCATTACAGGTGTGTCCCTCGTTGTTACCTGGAACCTGGTGTAGAAGCTTGCTAACAAGGTACTCAATTAGCGCCAGGTAAGCAAGGGGGTGCTGGGAATATCCACGGTTCACCGTCTGTGTATTAACTAGCATCTTCTTCTGCCGCCCACGAGATTAGACGCTTCCCCTTACAATGGATCTGAGATTCCAGCTTCGATTGTTGAAGGTTGTTGATTGGGGCTGTTGATTTATGTTTGTTAATTAACGGAAGGTAGATGATGGGTACTGTGATACCCACCGTATATAACTAGCTATGAATTCATTTGCTTGTGCCGCCCAAGAGAGTGGACGCTACCTTTGCATGTATATATACAGCAGACTGCTAATTAAAGGACGACAGTCGAAAGGCCTCGCAGCACTCCAGTGCTTCTCTTTCCTTCGTGGATTTTGTCTTTATTTATATATTCATCACGTTCCATATTTCCGTGATTCAGTTATACATAGTGTATATATATATATATATATATATATATATATATATATATATATATATATATATATATATATATACATACATACATATAGGCCTATATGTGCTTCCGTGTTTGTGTGTGTGTTTTACTTACAAAATCCCGCCCGCCCTCGCCCCCGCCCCCAGGCTGAACCAATTTAATCCTTTATTTGCACAGACCAAACTTCCTGTCAGGACAACCATGAGATCAAGTTGCAATGGCTCTTTGAGCAATTAGGAACGCATGCAACTCACATACACGAATCTTCACACCCAGAGGTTCTAAACAGAAACATATCTTGGCGCATTTATTTTACCAGCCCACAGTGAACAGATGAATGCACTGCCGTCGTTTTGATAAACAAATGCGAAGATTTTCTGACTGGTAGAGTTAATAAAAGGCTTGTATCTTTCTTAATAACATATTTCCCAATATAAGAAAATGAAGTGATGTGAAATTATGTATTAATCTTTGTAGTCGAAGTTGGACACAATCTCTCTCTCTCTCTCTCTCTCTCTCTCTCTCTCTCTCTCTCTCTCTCTCTCTCTCTCTCTCTCTCTCTCTCTCTCTCTCATATAGTCCAATAATATTTTAGTGAAATTAGAAAATTCTGAATATCAGGAATTCTGGAATAGCGTAATTCGACTCTGGTATAAGATTTTCTAAATATTTTTGGAAATAACTCTGGAAAAAAATTATATCATAGCACTTATATAGCTGAAATAACCTAATGTTATTGATTACGGAGCTTCAGGCTAACCAGTTACACCTTGATGAAAATATATGTCATATTTTCTGCAGCAGAATTACGTAATTCAGACCGACATTAAGTAACTACTTTCGTGAAAGACTTTTATACAGAGGAAAGTAATTTTACCTTAAGAGACTGTATTCAATATTCAGTGATCCTGATTTAGATTTTTATTACTGAAATTAAAGTATTAAAAATGCTAAGAGACTGATTTAGATTTTTCATTGCTTATTTAGATTTTTCATTGGTAACAGTACTGAAATTAAAGTATTAAAACTTATCTGACAGAGAGAGAGAGAGAGAGAGAGAGAGAGAGAGAGAGAGAGAGAGAGAGAGAGAGAGAGAGAGAGAGAGAGAGAGAAAGTTTGGATTTTAATCATATGTATATATATATATATATATATATATATATATATATAGAGAGAGAGAGAGATATTTAATCCTATCAAGAAATCAGATATGACAAGTAAAATATAGAGAGAGAGAGAGAGAGAGAGAGAGAGAGAGAGAGAGAGAGAGGTTAGATTTTAATCCTAGTCAAGAAATCAGACGTGACAAGTAAAAGGGCGGATAAGGAACACAGCAACAGAGAGAGAGAGAGAGAGAGAGAGAGAGAGAGAGAGAGAGAGAGAGAGAGAGAGAGAGACTGCCTCCCAACTCATGCCTCTTCGATTTCCCATCCTGAGAGACATTTCGCAAAAATAGCCAACATATGAAGCGAGGGTCATGTTGATTCTTCTCTCGAGTAACTTCATAACTAAATCCCCTGAGAGAGAGAGACAGAGAGAGAGAGAGAGTGCCCAGGATTCAGTAAACATGTCTGAATGATAATACTTCCCTTTTCTTTACCTGGGACTCACAGAACACGGGCATATTACCCACTCGATAAAGCCAATATTGTGTTCGGTCTTAAGTCAAAGGACTGTTTGTACAAAATATTAAATTTTCATCGACGTGTCTGCTTACAAAGACGTGCATGAAAGCAGGGAGTGTATATAGGAGCTTGTAACTTGCCTACTCCTGATATTATATCTGCAAGGAAGTTTTCCCTTATCTGTACATATTTGGACCCAAAGGTGATACTTTCCAGTCATTGGAATTTTATTTCTCCTTTTCAGAGAATTAGCTGTCAAAGACAACTTTGTCACAATTCACAATTTTCTATCTTTTAATTAATCAATAAACATTTGCAGCAGACATAACTGTTTCTAAAATTTACTTATATATTATTTTAAACAGCCACAATTGCAAGGAATCATTTTCTGTTAATGTAAAGTCTCTTTTACCATTCTCATTCATTTTAGTTTCGATTACATTTAGTTCCACCTAAAACAAATATGGGAAGAGATAGAGAAAAAGAACCTTAAAAAAAAATGAGGCATATAAGCCATTGAATGAATCTACAAATATCTATTTTCAGAAACAATAACGAGAGCTGAGCTGACTTTCCATTTGCACAATACTGATCATCATCAGTTTCATCAGTGTCAATATACAATTATTTTTCTGAATGAATTTGGTATATAAATAGAAATCCAATTTCCCTTCAGTTTGAATATTTCACTCTGAAAGGGACTTCGCACCATTATCAACCAATTACTGGTTATTTTAGGCATATTTAATCGAATATCATTCATTTATTTATTTTACTGAGCTAAAAAAAAATTACAAACCAATCATCATGAAATGATGTAAGTCAAAATTTAGATATTTCACAGACACCAGCTATTAATCCTGATTGAATTGAATATAGAATTTTGGCCAAAGGTCAAGCGCTGGGACCTATGAGGTCATTCAGCGCTGAAAAGGAAATTGACAGTAAAAGGTTTGAAAGGTGTAACAGGAGGAAAACCTCAAAGCAGTTCCACTATGAATCAATAGTTAGGAGAGGTTGAAAGTAAGATGGAAGAAAGAGAATATGAAAGGAGATACAGTAAAAGGAACGAAACGGGTTGCAGCTAGGGGCCGAAGGGACGCTGCAGAGAACCTTTAGCAATGCCTACAGTGCACTGCAAGAGGTGTACTGACGGCGTTACCCCTCCTACTGGATAATAATTCCTGATGCACCATTCAATTTTGACTTTGCACTTTTAATTTTCCTTAGTCAAGAGGTCGAACTTTCCCAAGATTATTTTAAGGAGAAGATAGGTAAGACCTTATTAGCTACTGATGGGTTGTAGAAGGGGAATCCCCGTTTTTACCCGGGAGATAATGTAGTCTACTTCGCCCTCTTCTCCTTGAGCCGAAAAGATGAGGGGAGGTGTCTGAGGTAATGTTCTCTCCCTATCGTATAGTGTACTTCCTTTATTTCTTCGAGAAAGTGAGTTTTTCCGCCTCTCTCTCATCTCCCTGTTCTGTCGTGTGTTTCAAGGGAATGGTGATCAGTAGAAGTTAAGGAATGGATCAAATTTGAGGCTTTATGTTCTGTAGAAGGTAAGGAATGGATCAAATTTGAGGCTCTGTTTTCTGTAGAAGGTAAGGAATGGATCAAATTTGAGGCTTTATGTTCTGTAGAAGGTAAGGAATGGATCAAATTTGAGGCTTTATGTTCTGTAGAAGTTAAGGAATGGATCAAATTTGAGGCTTTATGGTCTGTAGAAGTTAAGGAATGGATCAAATTTGAAGCTGATTTTCTGTAGAAGGTAAGGAATGGATCAAATTTGAGGCTCTACGTTCTGTAGAAGGTAAGGAATGGATAAAATTTTAGGCTTTATGGTCTGTAGACGGTAAGGAATGGATCAAATTTGAAGCTGATTTTCTGTAGAAGTAAGGAATGGATCAAATTTAAGGCTTTATGTTCTGTAGAAGGTAAGGAATGGATCAAATTTGAAGCTGATTTTCTGTAGAAGTAAAGAATGGATCAAATTTGAGGCTTTTTGTTCTGTAGAAGGTAAGGAATGGATCAAATTTGAGGCTTTATGTTCTGTAGAAGGTAAAGAATGGATCAAATTTGAGGCTTTATGTTCTGTAGAAGGTAAGGAATGGATCAAATTTGAGGCTTTATGTTCTGCAGAAGGTAAGGAATGGATAAAATTTGAGGCTTTATGTTCTGTAGAAGTTAAGGAATGGATCAAATTTGAGGCGTTATGTTCTGTAGAAGGTAAGGAATGGATCAAATTTGAGGCTTTATGTTCTGTAGAAGGTAAGGAATGGATCAAATTTGAGGCTTTTTGTTCTATAGTTAAGGAATTCAAATTTGTAGCTCTATGTTTTGTAAGGTAAAATGGATCAAATTTGAGGCTTTATGTTCTGTAGAAGGTAAGGAATGGATCAAATTTCAAGCTGATTTTCTGTAGAAGGTAAGGAATGGATCAGATTTGAAGCTGATTTTCTGTAGAAGGTAAGGAATGGATCAGATTTGAAGCTTGATGTTTTAGAAGGTAGAATGGTAAAATTTGAGGAATGGATCAAAATGGATCAAATTTGTTTGATGTTCTGTTGAAGCTAAATATCAAATTTGAGGCTTTAGAAAAAGAATGGATCAAACTTGCAGTTCTTATTTGGTAATTATGTAGTAGTGTAGGAATGGATGAGTTGTATTCTGCAAAAGCTGACTGAAAATAAAATTTGCGTTTTTTCTTTATTAGGAATGGATCAAATTTAAATCATCTGGAATGGTTTATAGTTTTGTATGCAGAAGGTAAAAAATGGATAAAAAGGCCTTCTGTTCTGGAATGGATCAGATTAGAAACTGATTTTCTGTGTAGGTAGGAATGGATCAGATTTTTTATGGTCTGTTTAAGGAATGGATCAAATTTAGCTGATTTTCTTAGAAGGTAAAATGGATCATTTGAAGCTGATTTTTGTAGAAGGTAAGGAATGGATCAGATTTGAAGGATGTCAAATTAGGAATTCGTCATGATTTTCTGTTAAAATGGACAGTGTACTGATTTTTATAGAAGGCAAGGAATGGTTTAAAGGCATTTTTTAATAAGGAATGGATCATTTTAATATTGATAGGAATGGATCAGATTTTAACTGATAGTTCTGATAATAATGGATTTTTTAAAGCTGATTTTCTCAAAAGGTAAAAATGGATCAGATTTAGCTTAATTCTGCACAAAGTAGACAATAATTTGAAGCTGATTTTCAGAAGGTAAAAATCAAAACTGATTTTACTGGAATGGATCAAGAAATTGTTGATAACTTGGTTTTGAAAAAGACAGGAACACTGCAGTTCTTCTTTGTAATTCTCTCTCTCTCTCTGGATCTCTCTCAAAAGCTGACTCTCTTCTCTTTTTCTTTACACAGATGAAATCATAGCTACGGTTTATAGTTTTGTATGGGGAAAAATTGGAAAAACTGTCACATAGAAACTCTTGTGTACAACAATTTTATGGCGTTTTCTTACTTTACTTAAAGCATATTTTGGGAAGTAAAGTTTAGGATTCAAATTATATCACTTGTCGTTCGGTTTCTTAAAGGATTGTACAATTTATACCGGCAACAACTGGTTTAAAAGCATTTAATCACGAATCATTTTAATATTGATAGGATTTAGCCTTATTAACTATAGCTGATAATAATATTTTTTTAAAGGAATTATTCTGTTGTTTAGACAATTGCCATTTATCCATCCATTTTTACTTGTCAAGAAATTCTGAGATTTCTTTTTAAAAATAAAAATTCTCAGCCTCTCTCTCTCTCTCTCTCTCTCTCTCTCTCTCTCTCTCTCTCTCTAGCTATCTCTCTCTCTCTCTCTCTCTTACTTGCTTTGTTCCTTCTCCGTCCTTTCACTTGTCACGTTCGGTTTCTTAATGAGGATTAGAATTTCAGTCTCTCTCTCTCTCTCTCTCTCTCTCTCTCTCTCTCTCTCTCTCTCTCTCTCTCTCTCTCTCTCTGTTGTTTCGTTCCTTATCCATCCTTTCACTTGTTACGGTCGGTTTCTTGATGAAAACTAAAATCTCTCTCTCTCTCTCTCTCTCTCTCTCTCTCTCTCTCTCTCTCTCTCTCTCTGTTGTTTCGTTCCTTACCCTTCCCTTCACTTGTTCCGGTCGGTTTCTTGATGAAAACTAAATCTCTCTCTTTCTCATTCTCTTTCTCTCCCTCTCACCCAACCCTCTTCCCTTTTTCTGACGTATGCTCCCTCCCTATTTACGTAGATTATGCAGATTTTTCCGGACCCTTGAAGGCAATATTCATAAAAATCTCTTCCTGGACGAATGCAGTAGTAAATCGAACCTCGGGGGACTTCAAAACGTCCTGAAATGATTGACTGATATTTTCAGAACTCGTGTCAGGGACGTTTCACAAGGCTACCCGTCGTGCATTGTGGTTTCCCAGACTGCGAATGAAGGAGAAAATCTCAAAAACAAGTGATTTGCCTTAAATGTACTTTTAATAAATTGGCGAGGGTTACTTTATAATGTAGTGTTATCCGTTTCAGTGGGGATGTAGGAAATATTCGATTTGGCGTCCCTGTGCGATGCAGTAATCTGGTACTGATTACTTTTATATCATCTGAGCTGACAAAAAATTCGTACTCAGTTCCTCATATCACAAAGGGAAACATATAACAAAGGAATTGAGTTACTCTTCTAACAAAGGAATTGAGTTATTCTTCAAATTCCTGATAAAAACTCTTCAGATGAGTGTTAGCTAATATTACTAAGAGGATTGAATAATATATTATGTTACCTAAGTAATATTACCTGAATATAATAGTACAATACCTAAATGTTAATAACCACAAACTTTCGTACAATCTGTGGATGGTATGATCCCAAAACTCTGCATTCCTTTATTATTTGACATATTTAATCTAATTGCTATAGTGTTTTATATCCATTCTATGGCGTTATCAGCGGGCACAAAAATGTATTAAGAAGTCAATATGTATCACCACAATACCACTCTTCCAGAGATCTCAAGGTATCATATTCTTAACTGTAACTTTTATGGCAAGATAAAACATGCAATGGATGCCCCGGTTATTTCGAGGCAAGATAAAACAAAGTAAGTTATTCTCTCGATAAAAAGTATACCTTAGTTTAACCAGACCACTGAGCTGGTTAACAGCTCTCCTAGGGCTGGCCCGAAGGATTCCATTTATTTTACGTGGCTAAGAACCAATTGGTTACCTAGCAACGGGACCTACAGCTTATTGTGGAATCATAACCACATTATAGCGAGAAATTACTTTCTATCACCAGAAATAAATTCCTCTAATTCTTCATTGGCCGGTCGGAGAATCGAACGCGGGGCCAGCCTGCTAACTGAGAACGGTACCCACCCTCCCAATGAGGAACTAATTCTCTCAATAAGAGCCTCACGGACGTCAGATAGGAATCACCACGGTCAAATGCTCGTCAATATGAAGAATATAATGATCAATAATTGAATTTTCACAAGAAAGTATATTAATTACTGTTTTTGAATAGCCAATAACTAAAGCAAAATATGTCAACTGCCATTTTTGAGGGATTATGCTCATGTAAAGAAATGCCTATGTATACTGTGTTGATGTATACTCTAACCATATTGTAAATATTGTAATTGCCAATAATGTAAGTTTAATCCTTTCAATAAAAAGTAAAAAACCAAAAATTTGAAATACGCCGTTCTCTCGTATGTGTTGTGTAAATTTACTCACGACATTTTTGCGTGAATGGAATCACTTCAAGCAGTAACGCCTGCAAGGTGGTGCCATCTATCGGCGCCCTAAGAGAACCATAATGAACCGGCTTCTTAGGTAATTGTAGCCGGCTCTCTCTTCTCCGTTGTACCTTTTGCTAAAAACTACCGAACTGTTTACCACGGCAGAGGTGTAAAGGCTGTTTAACCATTCGATTACCCATCTCTCTTACGTAATTTTCACTCAAGCTACACATTTGCTTAAACTATTTTTTTTTATTTGTCTCTGTATGATCAAACAATAAAACGTCTTGCTACGATGTATTTTGTATTTAAGACAAGGAAAATTTATTGGAAAATAATTAGTTTGTTTTGTTCGTAGTGATCTCGGGGCAAGTGGAACAACGATTCTTTATATTGATCTATGCGGTTATATGATGTACGCATACATTGATATAAAAATCGTTGTTCCACTTGCCCGAGTTCACTACGTATACATATACATTATGTATGTATGTATGTATGTATGTATGTATATGTATGTATGTATGTATGTATGTATGTATGTATGTATGTATGTATGTATGTATATATATATATATATATATATATATATATATATATATATATATATATATATATATATATATATATACTTTTGCATCTGATCATCTAAGATTCCTGAATCAAAATTCCTTGAAAACACAGTGAAAAGTTCACCCATATCATCACCATTACTTGAAGACCCCCAAATGCAAAAAAAAAAAAAAAAAAAAAAAAAGAGAACTCATAACAAACTTACAAACTCATACAAAAAAAAAATACCACCTCCTATCCCTAATAACAAGAAATAGGAACAGTAAAATTAAGCAGATATCATATAAGATAGCTTCCCTATCTTCAGTATCGACAATACCCCTTTTTTTTTTTTCTTAAAGGAGGAGAGAGGGTTAGAGTACATTCCATTAAGCTTTAGTTAAAAATACAAATTCCCCTCTTGAAGCCATTTGGTCTTGCTGAAAACATCTGCATCAACTTCCTTCGAGAAATGGGTTGATGCTAAACTCTGGCCAATAACGTAAAATTATTGACAGAATTCAGTATAATGAAATCTGTATAAAGTATGATAAACTATATTTGCGTATTGAAAATTATCGATGTATCAGCTACGAAAACTTCATAGTTAATTTTCTCAGTCTTCTTTATTAAATTTTTTTCCCTTTGTTGGGATTCCTTTGATGAAAATACTGCAATGGTCCTAATATCTGGTTTTATAGCCGGGATATGGATGGGAAGATACTTAGGATTTGTAAGGACTGAAAAAGTAGAATGGCCAATACTTTCAAAGTAAATAACATAGGATTTAAAACGTCTATTCAAAAAGTATTCAAAAGTGAACATGCCTGTAATTTAAAAACATATTTAGATGAACAGTCAAATTTGTAATGAACTTAATATACTTTAATTACTCATTTTATTTATGTAAATATATTATAATGTATATACAATATTACAAATTGTATAAATTGTAAATGTATATTCTCTTAATAAAAAATTTATAAATTCGGGAGAGTCATTCGCAATAAACCCGTATCGTCCACAAATCCCTTTAACTGATATTTCAGGATAAATAAAAAAACCAATCTCTCCTAATCCTACCGCCTGGAATTACAGCTGCACTGATAACATGTTTTTTTTCTGAATGACCACAATCAGCCACATTGAAAAGTTACAAATTACGGAACCATTTCAGAGTGAAACTGTAATATAGCAATGACGCCAGTCTCTGCACCGTCCATATTTTTTTTTCGTGGTATTGCATAATTAATTTTTTTTTTCTTTTTATCATGGATATCCGATCGTCCGTATTGAAAGGTCGAGTTAACCTTGGACATAATTTCAGAAGTGGTGGAGCCAGACTCATTACCATCTGACGGAATGGAAGAGGGATAATTAGATTTTTACCCAAGTGTTAATGGGATCCGCTGCAATGCTGTGTCGTAACGCCAAGAGAACGAAGATCGAGTTTTCAAAAATCCTATTGCCTGTGTTATTCTCATTTGTGGGAGTTTCTACCAGATTTTTAGATATGTCATTCTAACGCCAAGAGAATGAAGCTCGATCAAAAATAAGTGGGAGTTTTTCAGATACGTCATTATCTTCTTCCTATTGTCAGTGTTATTCTCGTAGCAAAACCGTCTGCTTCTATCTCAAATAAATCGATTAATATTTATCAATTTTGCTTCTGGCAACTATGCAGGACAGGCCACCACGGCCGGCTGAGAGTTGATTATTCGCTGTACAGAAAACTCGATGGCACCGAAGAAACTTTCCGCTTCCTGGTTCCTGGAGGCTGGCTGAGTGTGTTTGCATGAACTTTTAAAGTTTTTACTTTGATTTTGGTCATTAAGAAATAAAGGCATTAAGAAATAAAGTGCCCATCGAAGATGCAAAATTACAAAATTGACATTATTATAAAACCTTTCTTAGCATTATTTGAAAAATAACACTATTAGAAACTTTTATTTTCATAAAGGTTTTAACCTTGTTTTTAGTCATTAAAAAATCAAGCCCTTCAACATGTAATATAATGATTATAGAAGATGAAAAATTAACATTATTACAAGAAAAGGACCATCACCTTCTACTCCTCATTCAGATTCAACAGAATAAAATGAATTCAACATATTCAGAATCAACTGAAGGTTATGAGTTCAACATATCTGGAATCAGCAGGATTAAACGAATTAGCTAAACTCAAAATCAACAGAATCAAATATATTCAACACATTCAGAATCAACAAAATGCAATTAACATATTCAGCACACTGAGAATCCACAGAAGGAAATAAATTCAATATTCAGAATTCACAGAAGGAAATGAATTCAACATTACTTCAGGAACTGTGACAAAGAAGAATGAAACTTGTCACAAAAAAGGGGAAGAGAATTCACTGTCTACCAGTTCAGAGATCATCAAATTCAAGTAGAACTACTAAACATACAAGGTGGAAGAGAATTCACTGTCTACCAGTCTGTAGAACTACTAAACAGAAAAAATCAAATCCTCAAAGTCAAGAATTACTAAACAAAGAGAATTCACAGTCTACCAGTTCAGAAATCCTCAAATTCAAGTAGAATTAGTAAACCACAAGTTCAGAAAGTCTACCAGTTCAGAAATCCTCAAAGTCAAGTAGAATTACTGAACAAACAAGATGGGAGAGAATTCACAGTCTACCA
Organism: Macrobrachium rosenbergii; assembly: GCF_040412425.1. NCBI lineage: Eukaryota > Metazoa > Arthropoda > Malacostraca > Decapoda > Palaemonidae > Macrobrachium > Macrobrachium rosenbergii. The sequence continues at coordinate 2,468,550 of NC_089797.1, forward strand.
GTTCAGAAATCCCCAGATTCAAGTAGAAATGATAAACAAACAAGGTGAGGGAATTCACTGTCTGCCAGTTCAGAAATCCTCAAATTCAAGTAGAATTACTAAACAAAAAAGATGGGAGAGAATTCACTGTCTACCAGTTCAGAAATCCTCAAATTCAATTAGAATTACTAAACAAAAAAGGTGGGGAGAATTCACTGTCTACCAGTTCAGAAATCCACAAATTCAAGTAGCAATACTAGACACAAGGTGAAAGAGAATTCACAGTCTACCATTCCAGAAATCGTGAAACTCCAGTAGAAATACTAAACACACAAGGCGGAAGAGAATTCACCGTCTACCAGTTCAGAAATCCCCAAATTCAACTCGAAAAACTGAACAAACAATCTGGCCATACCGCGAGTTTCCGTAAGCTGAAATCCAATGTCACTGCCATGAGTTTTGAATGGACTCCCTTGTTCGTCATAGTTTTTGACGGGGAGTTTTTCAATCCATATGTGTGTGCGAGGGAACGAGTAATTCTCGTACAGAGAGCTTTTTTTCGTGATTTTTTTTTTTTTACATCCTATTCAGGTTTTTTTTTTTTTTTTTCTTCACAAGAGTTATTCCACCATTTGCTTTATGTTCGAGTTTTTTTTTTTTTTTTATGTTCGAGTTGGTCTGGAAACGGTACTGATTCGTATAGAAATAAAGCCTTAATCTTTTTTTTTTTTTTTTTTGAAGATCAGTATTGTTCGTTTTCTTATTATAACCCTAAGGTCATTCACCTTCTATTTTAATTATTTATCTATATTTATTTTTATTTATCTATTAATATCTTAGTTCTTTTTTTATTACTGATCAACTCTTTCTGTAATCTCTGTCGTCTCCCGTAGCATCTTTCCAATGAACACCATAATATTCTTTGGAAGCTTGAGCTTCAAATCAATGGCCCCTGTGGGCTTGTTCCATACGAATAGGGTTCATGTTCTGAATAATAATAATAATAATAATAATAATAATAATAATAATAATAATAATAATAATAATAATAATAATAATAATATAATACGATTCAACAATTATATAGTAACTATATTACTATGCAAAATACAAAAGCAATGTCTTTCCAGCAAACTGAACGGTGTTCCTCATCAGTGTTTACGTTACTATATAATTATGGATTTTTATTGCACAGACTGTTTTCCACGAGATTGTGAATTTCTTAGCAATAATAATAATAATAATAATAATAATAATAATAATAATAATAATAATAATAATAATAATTCTTCCCAGCTTGTTCCCATTTTTATATGGGGTCGCCGTGATGCCTTCTTTTGAAGGACTTTGATTTGGCTTTGGGGTATTATAATAATAATAATAATAATAATAATAATAATAATAATAATAATAATAATAATAATAATAACAGGTGTCAGCACCATTTTTCAGAGCAACCAGGAAGCGTCAGATGGTAGCACTACGCCCGTGTTTCCAGAAGATAACACCACTTCCGTGGAAGGTTACCTGAACGATATTCCGAAATTCCCTCACATAGATATGGGTTGAAAAACTACCTGCCAAAAAAAAAAAAAAAAAAAAAAAAAAAAAAAAAGAGCCAATGTAGAGCAACGCTCTTATTGGACTTCCCTCTCCCGGGCTCGCTTTTGGAATTTGTTATTCATGAACCATTTCGTCCGTATATATATATATATATAAAAGGGGCCTGTTTCGCAGACTGGTAGCGTTCGCTGTGAATGTCAGTTAACATATTTTTTTGTAAAGATTTACCTATCTTTTTTCTAACCCACCTGAGTTCTGAAGACTGATAAATCATTCTCGTTTTCAATTACTTACGTTTTTATCTATTTATTTATTAATTTGTTTACTTATTTTTTATTTAATAATCGATCTCTACTCTCTGTATTTCCTGTTACCTTCTGTTACTTCTTTCAAATGTATTTCTTGTTACCTTCTGTAACCATTTTCAAATGAACACCAAATTCTTTTGAAGCTTGAATTTCAAGCCAGTGGGCTTGTTCCATGTGAATAGGGTTCATCTTCTAAATAATAATAATAATAATAATAATAATAATAATAATAATAATAATAATAATAATAATAATAATAATAATAATAATAATAATAATAATAATATTTCCTTTTTTCCTCAGCTTCTGCATTCCTCATAAAAGCTAAACTAAATCTTCATACTTGTCCATTTGCATTCAAGCACAGACCAGGTTGAAGGCACAAGTGCCCCACTGTCGTCAAATTTACTTAGTTTGGTCAAGTGAAATTTGCCAGATGTTCTTAACAGAAATGGTACTGAAAAGTAAGACGAGGAGAGTTCAGAATCTCTGAACAAATTATCTTTAGGACAGTAGATCCAAGGGTATTAACTGGTTAAAGAAATTTTACTTTGTAATTTTTGCAATAAGGTTATAAACGATTGTTTCTTGAATTTTTAGAATTTTTTGTGCAAATTTCAATTCTCTCTAGCCTGTAAAATGATGACGAAAATATTCATTAAAAAAAATCAATTTAACCTGGTTTTCTTCCTTACTTCTAACAGTCCAATAACAGGGATAAAAATATTAAAATTATATTTTTCTTCTAATGAAAAACATCGGCACGGCACTTTTCACATTTGACAGGGATGCTTGTACAGATAAGCTGTATTCTGAAATGTATTATTTGCAAAAAACATAATGTGTTATTTGAAATAAGAAAAGAAAGAACTAACACTTTTCTGGGCAAGATTCATGAAAACAACCAAGTTATAAAACAACCCTCACCTCTCTCTCTCTCTCTCTCTCTCTCTCTCTCTCTCTCTCTCTCTCTCTCTTATTATTATTATTATTATTATTATTATTATTATTATTATTATTATTATTATTATTATTATTATTATTAATATGATCAACTGGTTCCTTGAGAGATTGCATTTAACAGTAAGCATGACAAATTACTTATAATAATGGCTCTTTTTCTGGTTAAAATATACAGTGACAGTTTTACATTTACATATCTATAAAAATATAATTTTACTCTTAAAAAAATGCCAGGGTCATCATTAAACCTCAGTATACCATTAGCAACTTGTTTAAGTACAATGGCATCACACACCAAGATCAATCATCATCTGTCATTTATGGATATGATATTAATTGCCACATGTACGATGGTTCCAACATTTCGAGAGATCTATCAGGACAAGTTGATCATTAGCAAACCCATCATGTAGTGGCATACTGAACATGTAGGAATTAGAGACAATTGTCTGTATATAAACTAATTTCTTTTTACTTTCGATGGTCGAACATCTAATATGGAGTTAACTAAGGCAGAGAGGTTCAGTATGAAATCAGTCCTTACTATGAAATCAGTCCTTTTTTTTTATGAAATCAGTCCCTCTTATGGAATCAGTTCCACTTATGGAATCAGTCCTTCCTTTGAAATCAGTCGTTATGAAATCAGACTCTCTTTTGAAATCAGTCCTTCCTATGGAATCAGTACTTCCTATGAAATCAGTCCTTTCTATGGAATCAGTCCTTATGAAATCAGTTCCTTTTATGAAATCAGTCCTTACTATGAAATTAGTCTTTCCTATGGAATCAGCCCTTACAATGAAATCAGTTCATACTGTGAAATCAACCAGTCTCTCTTTCACAACGACAAATCATTGCAGGCATTGTGTTTTTTTTTTTAAGGCAACCATATATGTCTTGCCTTTCCTTATATGTATATATGTATATATATATATATATATATATATATATATATATATATATATATATATATATATATATATATATATATATATATTGACAAACTTTAGATGTACTGAAATTTTTTCTCAACATCCAAAACACATTTCGATAACATTGTTTGTATCAAACCTGACATCTGTCAGATATTATTGAATGATGAATATGTTACTCAAATGTTAATTCTCGTCTTTTCATTGAGATACGTATAATATAACCTATTCATTCCTTTTTTGATACCGATGAACAAAAAAAAAAAACTCAAATAGAAATTTATTTAACGAACACCATATTATTGTAACCATAAACGTATGAAAGAAAAACCTTGAAATTGAAGGCCCCCTCGTTTAATGCATCGAAGAAATTTGATATCCCGAAATCACTTTGAAAATTAGGCTGGAAAATCAGCGAGCTGCGGAAATCAGTCAACTTCGAAATAAAGATCCACCCACCATACTGTTTCCTCTGATTTCTTCCCATCCCGCTAATGTAAGGGAAATGATGTGGCGGAATATTTGTAGAACTGAAATTCATTTCCAGTCCGGCAATTTCATCAAGGATAAATTTGTTTAAAGCGTCCCCAATGCGATTGAAAAGCGTGGACATATGATTTTGAAACGGATTGCGGTAAAATAATAAAAATAAAAAATCTAGATTGATTAAGCTGGTAAGGGTATCTGAATGTAAATGTGGGAATATGGCTGAAGAAAATGTTTTAAAATCCTTAGATGATTTTAGGAAATATATCTTTGTAAATAACAGCAATAAAAAATAGGTATTTGGTAAGACAATTTGATCAAATTTACAAAAATAGATAGAAAAATATTATTATTATTATTATTATTATTATTATTATTATTATTATTATTATTATTATTATATCTGGAAAATTTTGGGAAATGAAAATGAAAATAAAAAAAGACGATCGGAAAGAATATAGAGCAATAAAAGGATAAAATTTATTATTATTATTATTATTATTATTATTATTATTATTATTATTATTATTATTATTATTATTATTATTATTATTATTATATCTGAAAGATTCTGGGAAATAAAAATTTAGATAAAAAAGACGATCGGAACGAAGTTACAACAATAGATGGAAAAAGGTTATTGTTATTATTATTATTATTATTATTATTATTATTATTATTATTATTATTATTATTATTATTATTATTATTATTATTATTATTATTATTATTATTATTATGGTACCAAAAAAATCATACAAGCTTCTTAAAAGGAAAAGGAATTTCTGAAGGCCAAACAAAATTGTCTATAATTGTCAGTAATGACAAGTCAACGTTGAAACATTTCTTAAGCAGTTCAACTGGAAAAGATTTTATCAAATAGATTTATTAATTATATTCTAATAAAAAGACATTATTTTTGAGAGATTATGAAACAGAGTAAGAAGATCTGATAAATTTTTCGACATGATTCATGAAAAACAACAAATTATATCTGAAATTCTCTCTCTCTCTCTCTCTCTCTCTCTCTCTCTCTCTCTCTCTCTCTCTCTCTCTCTCTCTCTCTCTCTCTCTCTCTCTCTCTCTCTCTCTTCCTGGTGACAATGTGCAAGGTATTTCTGAAAGGGCAAAATTATGTCAGAATCCTCTCTCTCTCTCTCTCTCTCTCTCTCTCTCTCTCTCTCTCTCTCTCTCTCTCTCTCTCTCTCTCTCTGGTGATAATGTCTGAGGTATTTCTGTAAGGGCAAAATTAGATAACTATACATTAATCCTCAGCATTAATATACATACCATGTTTACCACCAGTTTCGTATACACAAAACTACTCAACACTCTCTCTCTCTCTCTCTCTCTCTCTCTCTCTCTCTCTCTCTCTCTCTCTCTCTCTCTCTCGCTTGCAATTACGATAGATTGATTAACCGAGTGATTTCCTTTAATGATAATCCTGTCAAACTATTTGCAATGATGGCTGCGTTGTTTGTTGAAATATAGAATAACAGTTTTACTTTCTATAATAATAAAATTATAATTTTGTACTGTAAAATTCATGTTTTCCTGTCGTCGCGTGTCCTTCATTTTGGTATATGATAAACACAAGCTGAAAAAACAGAATGAAAATCCTAGTTTTTAATCTCACACCAGTAAAAAAACTGGCTAAATAATGTGCAATTATTCTGAATGGTAATTCTGGGTAATTGCTGCATTGCAGGCCTTTGAAATAGCACTTAACATGAATTTTTCCATAATGAATCGCGGTCGTTTGTAACAAGTAGGCATGTATACATACATACGTACACACACACACACACACACACACACACACACACATATATATATATATATATATATATATATATATATATATATATATATATATATATATATATATATATATATATATTATATATATATATATATATATATATATATATATATATATATATATATATATATATATATATATATATATATATATATATATATATATATATCTAGAGCAAACTTTTTCAAAAACAGATTTGGTCTCGAAAAAGCACAGGACAATGTTATCTCCCCCTGCCCATTTGTCCAGTAACACTCAATATGGCTATGTCAACCTAAACTATTATCTACTAGTAGTTAGTCGACCATGGTCTATTATTAGCAACCTCTTTCTAAAGGACTTTCTGAAAAGAAGTGTAGCCCTTTTCACTTACTCTCTTCAGGGGCGAAAACCATGACTTCATTTCATTTATCAATATTTAAGTAAAAGGAAGTATCTTAATGTACAGGGCTTGAAGTGTTTATATACTTAGTGTAACCAGAGGAAGCAGTTAAAGAATTATATTTATTTCAAGTGAAAGCAATATTTATTTAGCTATTAATCATTGCGATGGGCCATTAGATAAGAATTAAACATATATTCTAAACCTAACCATTTAAGTCCAAAATTATAAATGATTGAAACGCCTACAGAATATTTTTTATTGATCGTATGCTATAATATGATTGTTACTTAATCATGTCATGTCAATATTTTCATAGATACCGTATATAGAAAGAAATGTTAATTGGTCGAGTCATTTGAGGTGTATAGAAGTTTCTGATTTTCAGTATTGGATCTTATTATTTACTTATCTTTTTTCTCTGCTCACTACACAGAGAAGAGATAAATTATGTTACAGGTTTTCAATCTCAGCTCTTGTCATTTATTTATCTTTTTTTTTCCTCAATCTCAGCTCCTTTCATTCTTTCATTTATTTACCTGTTTTCTCGACTCACTACACGAAGCAGACCTCTACCGTGGCACGGTAATCTCCGAGCACACAAAAACATCAACTGATTAAAAAAAAAAAAAAAAGCCTTTACGTCGATTCCACAATACTTCAGTTTTAAGAATCCTTGAATGAGAAACCGTACGTGCATTTCCCACTGCTCCTATCACGAAAAAGTCACGTTTTCTCTTCCACAAGAGTCTCTCTCTCTCAGCTTATTTCGAAAAGGTTTACCAAAACTGTACAACGTATATTCTTCATGCAATTGGCCTACGAGCTTTTATACTTTTGTGGGCAGTTAAATGAAAAGGTTTCTTCTCTGAGTCAAAATATTCTAATGGTTTGACCTGACTGATGAATATGTTCGTGTTTATAATCCATGGAATAATATTTGTTACAGCATTTGAAAGTCTTACAACACAAATATTCTAAATAATAATTAAAGGATACGACCAGACATCTGCAACAGATAGGGCAAAATTTTGTGCTTTGATTTCAAGGACATGAAATCTTTGAATACCAACCAAAGCTGCCGTTATTTGCACCACCTCTATTGGAATGGTGCCTGGTGGTGGTCTATCCTATATCGTTGCCAGAAGCACGATTATGGCTAACTTTAACCTTGAATAAAATAAAAACTACTGAGACTAGAGGGCTGCAATTTGGTATGTTTGATAATTGGAGGGTGGATGATCAAAATACCAATTTGCAGTCCTTTAGCCTCAGTAGCTTTTAAGATCTGAGGGCGGGTAGAAAAAGTGCGGACAGAAAAAAATGCGGACGGACAGACAAAGCCGGCACAATAGTTTTCTTTTACAGAAAACTAAAAATCATATGGTAAGAATCGAAAGTAATTAAAGTAACCACTGAACTAGTCAATGCGAACAATCTTTTTGAAAAAAATAACAGCAATTTTATTGTAATAGTCCTTCCTCCCAGAGACATAAGAGAAAAGCCATCACTTTGAAGCTGCCAATATCTTCAATATTCAACCACAGTGCGATACCCACCTATGGCCCCTTGAGATATTGCCTTGCATAGATATTCAGAGCGTAAACAACCTTGATGGAACACCTGCCAACTTGGGCACGCGATAAGAGAACAAGAATGACGGAGAATTACAATGTTATAAAGGTTCAGAAAAAAGGTGAGGCATTGTTTCTAGGGGAAAGGAATCCGAATGAAGATTAGAGGATTTAAGAATGAAAATATGGATTTTTTGTTATACAAAAAGTTTAAAACGTAAAAGAAACACAATTCTGAAAGGTAAGGATGAGCCTTATTGGAAAAATGATATTGGAGTATACTTGTTTTTAAAGTCAATATATTTTTTCTTAGACAGGAATAATGGAAATCGCCTAATCATGAATTAGCCATGACTCAAAAGAAAAATAATTATTTATTTAACAATTATCTGACATAACTCCTCACTATATATATATATATATATATATATATATATATATATATATATATATATATATATATATATATATATATATATATATATTATATAATGTGTGTGTGTGTATTACAAAGAAAGTAAGAGAGAGCCTGACTTATTTTATTGTCACGTAAAACCAGAGGAATATGAAACATACATTTTGACACATTTCTCCCCAGACCTACACAAAATGAAAACACATTATTCTCAGCCATAACCCAAAAAAAAAAAAAAAAAAAAGCACGAAGCTCAGGAAACCCTTCCCCAACTTACTCCATTCCTTTAAAGCTTCAGACTAGAACGTCCTCAAATTCTATACCTCGAATAATCTCCTTTTTCCCTCTGAAGTTGAATCCCGTCCTTTATCATGGAAATAGGCATTCACCCCCAAACTCTTTGCATGTAAATCATTAGTAACATCCAGCAAAGGGCAGTGAGAGAGAGAGAGAGAGAGAGAGAGAGAGAGAGAGAGAGAGAGAGAGAGAGAGAGAGAGAGAGAGAGAGAGGGCCCAGAAACTCTCACGCATTGCAAGAGAAAGACCGAACATAGAGAGAGAGAGAGAGTAGACAATTCCTTTGCCACGTTTTCTCTTTTAGGAGGAATTGCTTTGTTCTTATACTTTTGTATTTGCTTCTTTGCTTTCTTTTGGTTTTATCTTTGAAGGGAAATGACTATTGGATAATGATTCATTTATTGATGCTTGGGATAAATTGATGGTTAATTTTTTTTTTTTTTTTTTTTTTTGGTTTCTGGTTTCATTTTACAATGGGAAATTGACACTGAATAATGATTCACTTATTGATGTTTGGGATGAATTAATGGTTATCATGTTTTTTTTTTTTTTTGAAAAATGTAGCTGAACAGTTATTCACTTTCTTTTAATTTTTTTTAATTTTTTTATGATCATATATATATATATATATATATATATATATATATATATATATATATATATATATATATATATATATATATATATAGAGAGAGAGAGAGAGAGAGAGAGAGAGAGAGAGAGAGAGAGAGAGAGAGAGAGAGAGAGTTCTCTCGAATACCAAAAATTAAATGGATGCAAAAGAAGACATCTAAAACATATGCAATTAGACACTTTGACAAATGACACAATTATGATTTTTTTATTTTTTTTTTTTTTTGAAGAGGGAAATATAATATTATTAATCATCGGTACAAAACACCAGGAAAAACCTAAGACTGAAAGAAGCCAATGTTTTCAATATTCGCCCGAAATGTGATACCCTAGCTGGTTCCTTTTTTTTTTTTTTTTTTTAGGATATTGGGGTTATATAGATATATTCCGAGCACACGAATCTGAGGTCAAAATAAGTAAAAAATGCGCCTAAGTTTCTTCGGAGCAATCGAGTTTTTCTGTACAGCCGCTACAGCGTATAATCAAGGCCACCGAGAATAGATCTATCTTTCGGTGGTCTCGGTATAATGTTTTACGAGTCGCGGCTCATGAAACTTTAACCACGGCCCTGTGGTGGCATATCTTGTTGCCTTGTTCGGAAGCACGATTATAGCTAACTTTAACCTTAAATAAATTAAACAAAGTATTCTTGAATTACATTCCATATGAGGCGTAAGAGGTTATTGCCGTCAATACACTTCACGTGGTGCATTGTAGGCGTTTATTATCTTTGAATGCATTATTTCCTAGTGTGACTTTTATATAGTTATTGATTTGTTTTCCCTTTATGTATGTATAATATTTAATGTTTTTGGGGGGGTCATAAATTTAGCCATTACATTCCATCTAGGGGCATGAGGGAGTGCCGACAGTGCACCTCACGTGGTGCACTGTGGGCATAAATAAAGGGTATTGGCAGCGTCCCTTAGGTCCCCAGCTGCAGCCCGCTTTTTTTAGACTTTACTTTACCTCCTGTCCCGTTTTCTTTCTTCAGTCTTGCTGTCCAACCTCTCTGACTATTTCTTCTTAGTGCAACTGTAGGGTTTTCTCCTTGTACCGCCGTAGATCTTTTTATTTCTTCTCCTTTATTTTCCGGACCCCTTTATCTTGCTGTCCAACGCCTCTAACTTCCTAATTTCACTGTCATAAATCAATCACTTCATCCAGTATATATTTTCTTACTGTTGTTAATGCTTTTGTTCGTTACTTTCAATAAATCTTGTAAAAATTCCTTAAATATATGTTTCAGATAAATAGTTTTCTATACTACACCGTCGCAAAGATCATGCGACTAAATGGACTTCTATATATAGTTTACTTATTTTTTTATTAATTAATTTAATATATTTTTTTTCTATTTTTTAATAAATGATCCCTTATTTCCGTATTTCCCATTATCTTCTGCCACTTCTTTCTTAATGAACACCATATTCCTTGGAAGCTTGAATTTCAAGTCAATGGCCCTTGTGGGGGGCTTGCTCCATATGAATAGGCTTCATCTTCTAAATAATAATAATAATAATAATATAATAATAATAATAATAATAATAATAGTTTCTATTTATAGAAATAATAATAATAATAATAATAATAATAATAGTTTTAATTTTTATTTAGAAATTTCTTCTCCAGAAAGCTGATAATAATAATAATAATAATAATAATAATAATAATAATAATAATAATAATAATAATAATAGTTTCTATTTATAGAAATTCTTTCGCCAGGGAAGCTAATAATAATAATAATAATAATAATAATAATAATAATAATAATAATAATTTAACCTTCTTTTTAAACAGGTTCTATTGAATATTTTTCTGTTTACAGAAGACTTTTTCTATTTTCTTATTGCGGACTTCTCTTCAGTTGCGTGCTAACAGCTCGCCTATATTTGTCATTTCATGGGGGAAAAGTCAAAGATTCTGCTTCTTTATATAATAACAGTTAATAATAATATTCTTCAGCGGGGGTAATAATAATAATAATTCTAATAATAATAATAATACACGGGCTTCAGCGGGGTCATGGATAATAATAATAGTTTTCTGTTTACAGAAATTCGCAACCTGGGAATGTCATTCATTCCAGCGTTTGGCCTGCCGTTGCGTGACATCGCCCGTGTATAAATTTAGAAGCTAATAATGATAATAATAATCCAGATTTTGACTTTTCCCCATGAAATGACAATAATAATCGTTTTCTTTTAAAAGAAATTGGTTTTCTATTTATAGAAATTCTTTCGCCAGGAAGCTAATAATAATAATAATGGTTTTCTATTTATAGAAATTCTTTCAGGAAGCTAATAATAATAATAATAATAGTTTTCTGTTTACAGAAATTCTTTCGCCAAGGAAGATAATAATAATAATAATAATAATAATAATAATAATAATAATAATAGTAATAATAATAATAATAATAATAACAGTTTTCTATATGTAGAAATTCTTTCTCCAGGGAAGCCAGCCGTCCCTCGCCAACAAAGGATTCGATCCATAAACTGAGACTTCGATTGGATGGACTGAAATAGTTCACTCGACGATCCATAAATTGTTCATCCGGGACCATTACACGTCCGATGCAGTTCTTTCTTCAATTCCTCCTTTTCCCTCTTTCTATCCTTCTTTATGCTCATTCTCCTTCGTTGGCACAGTTTTCTTAGAAACTCGTTATAAATCATTAAAACTTAATGAGCTCTTTTAATCTTGTAATGGATTTTTTATTCTGAATCACGAGTAAATCGAATTTAAAAATTCCTATGTAATGAGGTTTAAGGAACATTGCCAAAAAATATCTTGGCAGAGGAATTTCGAAAAGTTGGTGCTTTTTCTCGTGGTGATGTAAAGCAAGTGATGGAGAAAGAAAATGAAAAGCTGGGAAATGAACAGAATTAGTGACGGAAATGATGGCAGATTGTTCAGAAAGGCTGAGCAGAGAAATGTGGTCAAAAGTGCTTTTCATCAATTTGTTAAAGAAATGTGACATTCATTTTAGTTTTCTGTAAAAGAAAACTATTGTGCCGGCTTTGTCTGTCTGTCCGCGCTTTATTCTGTCCGCACTTTTTTCTGTCCGCACTTTTTCTGTCCGCCACTGATCTTAAAAACTACTGAGGCTAGAGGGCTGCAAATTGGTATGTTGATCATCCACCCTCCAATCATCAAAAATACCAAATTGCAGCCCTCTGGCCTCAGTAGTTTTTATTTTATTTAAGGTTTATTGTTATTTATTATCGTGCCTTTGGCAACAATATATGCCAGGCCACCACTGGGCCGTGGTTAAAGTTTCATGGGCCGCGGCTCATACAGAAGTATAACGAGACCACCGGAAGATAGATCTATTTTCGGTGGCCTTGATTATACGCTGTAGCGGCTGTACAGAAAACTCGATTGCACCGAAGAAACTTCGGCGCAGTTTTTACTTGTTGTGTTTGGAAGCAATTTCAATTTTTAAGCGCTAGTTGAGACAAAGAGAATAAGTCCAAAGGAAGGTTTAAATGTGAAAATAAATGAGGACACTTTATTTTGATTGTAATTTGTCATTCGAGAAAATGACAAAGTTTCTTCAATAACGGAAGCAAATTTTAGGACGATTTCTCTATTATACTGCCAGATCGTTGGTGGAAATATGAATAAAGTGAGACAGGAGATCACTTGGAAGCCAGCCGGAAATTTAAAGGAAAGATGGAGAGAATATCCTTGGAACACCAGTTATATATAATATCATACATATATATATATATATATATATATATATATATTGGAACATTATATATATATATATTTATATATATATATATATATATATATATATATATATATATATATATATATATATATATATATATATATATATGAGATATGAGATGTCTAGTGTATCTTGGAATAAAAACTAAACAAACCAAAGCCGACTTTTTCATTTTATTTTACAAGATAATCATTATATTCCACTCCCTTTTGTCTCTTTCTTTCTCTCTCTGTCATGAATCATTGCAATCATCTGATTTTGCAAGTGGACATTCATTGACTAATGATGTTTTCACTAACTAAAAAGGCTAATTAGGTTGGCGAATATGCTTTGTCTGGATGTCTGAGAGAGAGAGAGAGAGAGAGAGAGAGAGAGGGAGAGAGAGAGAGAGAGAGAGAGAGATGAACTATTTGATGAAATTTCAAGGGTAGGTTTCACAAGGCGAGATAAGATTTTTTTTGGGGGTTAATTTTAGGAATTATATCATTATGGCAGACATTTTGATGGTGAAATGATGATTCTCTTCTTTAATCTCTCTCTCTCTCTCTCTCTCTCTCTCTCTCTCTCTCTCTCTCTCTCTCTCTCTCTCTCCAGCTGCAACTGTAAACTAACAACCAGACCATAATTTCCTGCTCAGGTTAACGGAGACATTCTCGGTTTAAGGGTTCACACACCCATACTCTCTCTTTCTTCGCGTTCGTAAAAGGGAACGAGAGAGAGAGAGAGAGAGAGAGAGAGAGAGAGAGAGAGAGAGAGAGAGAGAGAGAGAGAGAAGAACCCTTTGTTTATGCATGCAGGACAGCCGGAGGGTAAGCCTCGATTAAAACACTCGAGCCGCTGTGTCAGTCCAAGAAAATCCGTTTCCTTATTTTGCGGACGTTGATGGTCTTCTGCCTTAAGCTCCTTCCACTCTACAAAGGAAAGGAATACAGTTTTTCGGGAACAGAAATGCCCAAAGGTATATAATACTGTATATCCATTTTTACAGGAGATTCGATAACGATCCCTTCTCACGATATTTTTTTTTTTCTTTCAATGCTACTGTTTGTGTAATACTGTCTTCTGGCAAATAGATAAAAAAAGGTCTTCAATTTCATTTCTAAGGACTTACTATCCTAGTCTTCCAAATGCATTGGCTCTATAGGATATCTGTCTAAAATTTTATTATAAACATTTACCCAAATCTCATCAAGGCTCCTTAGGTCATTCTCCTTAGCCACCTGTTCTCTAATAAATCTGACAAACCTATTGCATAAACACAGAACAGGACTGGACCCAACTCTCTCCCTGGGGCACTCCTCTTCTTAATGGCTCACAATGTGAATATAAATTACCAATTGCCCGCAATATTTTCTGCCAACCGAGAAACTTTCGAATACCAAGATCTTCACTGAATATCTAAGTGAATCTTAAATCAAATAGATGTAATACTTGGACAACTATAACAAAAACAGCCTTAAAATAAAGAGAAATCAGAATGCCATATATGAACCCCTCTAGATCATTTTCAGCAAAGCAAGCAGCAGTTGCAGTGATGTATAATAATTGCTTATAAGCGGACTAACTATCCGAGAAAGCTTTGTCCCTGTCCCAGTGAGTATCTACCAGTTCAGGAATTAGATATTATTGCATATTGGGAATGAATGATAAATTATAAACAGTTTAGTCTGGACCGGTTTAACAGTAACTGCCTTCTCAGTTACAGGAAACTTACAGTGAGGAATAAAACTTTTCATAATTTGCCACGTTATTGCAGTAAGGTAGGATAAATTCTATAACCAAGCAAGTCTAAATATTAAAATCGGATCAGTTCTTTTTAGTCATAATAATAATCATGGTAACATTTTCATTATTAACCGCTATCCTACTGACCTTTGTCAACTCTGTTCATATTCCCTTTCTTCCATCTTACTTTTCACCTTCGCCTAACATTTGTTTCAAAGTTGTTTCCAGAGCTGAATGACCTTATAGGTCCCTGCGCTTTGCCTTTGGCCAAAATTTTATATTCAAGTTCAAACTCCAATTTGGTACTGCCTTTAGATTAAGAAATTGAAATGTGTAACTTCTCAAGAGAAAGAAAACAACTTCAAACCAAGGCCTGAATGACGTCATAGGTCCCAGCGCTTTGCCTGTGGCCAAATTTTTATATTCCAGTTCAAATTCCAATTTGTCATTAATTTTACATTAGAAAACTTTAAATGTATAACTTCTCTAGTGAGAGAAATAACCTCAAATAACTTTCAACTAAGGCATTATGCCTTTGATCTAAATTTTACATTCCTATTACATTTCCAATTTGTCATTGCTTTTACGTTAGAAAATTTTAAACGTCTAACTTCTCAAGTGAAAGAAATAACCTCACATAACCTCAAAATAAAATATTAAACCATTTTAAAATCCAAACACATCTCATTACCTAGTCTTCCTCAACGACCAGCCCGGATCCAGCCAGTTTTCGACGGCGCTCGAGAGATCTTCGTTCATTGAAAAGAATAGAGGGAAAATCTACTTATGCAAATTTGATTCTAATCTGAGAGTGACAAGAATCTCGCAGACGTTTCTCCAACTCTAAACTTTGTATTCAAATTACCAGGAATTTAAGGATCCGACTTACATTTCTCTATTTACAGTATGCTGTGAGAGTGAGGCAGAATTTCCGTTGCTGGGTGCGACTGTCAGTGGAGAGAGAGAGAGAGAGAGAGAGAGAGAGAGAGAGAGAGAGAGAGAACCATTCTGAATTTGAACTGATATTGAAATTTTGAATTTAATCACTGTTATTGAAATTTTCAAATCACTGTTAATTGATAGAGAGAGAGAGAGAGAGAGAGAGAGAGAGAGAGAGAGAGAGAGAGAGCAAGCAAATACAAATTATGTGATGAGTAAGTGATAAGGAAAATCTAAGCACAGGTAAAGAAAATACTGCGTATTGAGAGAGAGAGAGAGAGAGAGAGAGAGAGAGAGAGAGAGAGAGAGAGAGAGAGAGAGAGAGAGAGAGCAAATGCAAAGAGAATTATTTGCTAAATAACTGATAAGACAAGGATAGTCTAGGAACTGATAAAGAAAAGGTTTTGCACTCAACTACAGAGAGAGAGAGAGAGAGAGAGAGAGAGAGAGAGAGAGAGAGAGAGAGACTCAGAGAGAGACTCAATACATAATGAAAAAAAAAAGAATGAAAATGAACTTGGACTTCCAAGCGGGAGAGCGAACCAAAACAATTTCCCTAAGATTAAGAGTCTGGCTTCGTTTTACGAGAAGAAGTTAAATAACGGTTGCTTGAATCAAGCATCAGTCTTCTTCTTCTTCTTCTTCGCCGTATTTTTACCGATAAGTTTTAGGAGAAATAAACACGGAAGATAATGGACTCTCAACTTTTCAACTTGAACTTTCCCTGAGAGAGGTTTCTTTCCGTCGATTATCTTGTCGTGAAACGAAGACTGAAATTGTGAATTTTGTGTGTACGGTTCACTTTAACGTTTTATCAAGTTGCTGCAAATATATATTTTCACAAAAAAAGCTTATTTAAAATAGAACCCCTATTGTATTAGGTTAATTTGACAATTTTTCTATTATCTTTACACATCATATACCGTAAATTACATTTTTCTGGTTTTTTATAACCACAATAGTATTATTTTTTCCTTAAATTTCATAACAATAATTAAAAACTACTGATTAATTTAAAATTAATGTCATTAAATTTAAGGGAAAATTAACACTATCGTGCTTATAAAAATCCAGAAAAATAATAATTTATAATATCATAAGGGTCCTATTTCAAATGAGCTATTTACCCTGAAGATAAAAGGCTGCTAATAATTAGTATATTATCATCGCTATTAAATTTAGGGGAAAATAGTATTACTGTGCTTATGAAAATCCATAAAAAAAGAGAACTTTCTCAATAACGTGTCATGTAATAAGAAATGGTCAAATGAATATCACAGGGGTCAAAAATCCCGAAAAAATTAATTTATAAATATGATAGGAAATTGGATATATTAATTCAATATAATAAGGTTCCGCATCTTTCCTGGTTGGTGACCCCTCAAGTGGGTCATTATCCTTCTGATCTTTACAGTCTTTCGTTTATGTTTTTGGAATGGACTATAGAGTTTAGGCCGATGGCCAAGCACTGGGATCTATGAGGTCACTCAGCGCTGGAAAGGAAATTGGGAGTAGGTAGGTCTGAAAGGTGTAACAGAGGAAAACCTCAGTTACGCTATGAAATAATTGTTAGGAGAGGGTGGATAGCAAGATGGCAGAAAGATAATATGAATGGAGGTACAGTAAAAGGAGTGAAAGGGGTTGCAGCTAGGGGCCGAAGGGACGCTGCAGAGAACCTTTAGTAATGCCTACAGTGTACCTCGTGGGGAGCACAGACGGTAATCCCCAACGGGTTTGTAATAAACACGCCGCAAAGGTGGATATATACCGGGTTAAATCCCGTTGGGGGGGTGTCACTATCTAGGAAAGATCCAAGGGTCCTATTTCATATGAGTTATTTTCTCATTCAGTGAAGCGATTAAATTAGACTAGCAAGATGCTTAATGAACCTTAAAATTGTTGTATGAATTCAATTGATTATCTATGCATTCATTCATGCGTGTTACTCTAATATATCATGTTCCAGTTCATACGAAACTAAGATGTAATTACCCGCTTGTTGCCTATTCAATAATCATTAAGTATCTCTCTCTCTCTCTCTCTCTCTCTCTCTCTCTCTCTCTCTCTCTCCAGTGCCTAATTCTGATTTCATTCACTCTGTATGT
This sequence comes from Macrobrachium rosenbergii, assembly GCF_040412425.1. Taxonomy (NCBI): domain Eukaryota; kingdom Metazoa; phylum Arthropoda; class Malacostraca; order Decapoda; family Palaemonidae; genus Macrobrachium; species Macrobrachium rosenbergii. Next base: position 2,486,418 of record NC_089797.1, read on the forward strand.
ATGTCTGTCTGTCTCTCTCTCTCTGTCTCTCTATCTTTCTCTTTAATTCTTGTTCTCTCCTCAGTGCCTAATTCAGACTTCAATCAATCTCTCTCTCTCTCTCTCTCTCTCTCTCTCTCTCTCTCTCTCTCTCTCTCTTCCTTCCTTCTTGTTCCCTCTCCCCAGTGCCTAATTCAGACTTTACTCAGTCTCTCTCTCTCTCTCTCTCTCTCTCTCTCTCTCTCTCTCTCTCTCTCTCTCTCTCTCTCTCTCTCTCTCCAGCTGCAACTGTAAACTAACAACCAGACCATAATTTCCTGCTTAGGTTAACGGAGACATTCTCGGTTTAAGGGTTCACACACCATACTCTCTCTTTCTTCGCGTTCGTAAAAGGAACGAGAGAGAGAGAGAGAGAGAGAGAGAGAGAGAGAGAGAGAGAGAGAGAGAGAGAGAGAGCGAGAGAGAGAGAGACGAACCTTTGTTTATGCATGCAGGACAGCCGGAGGGTAAGCCTCGATTAAAACACTCGAGCCGCTGTGTCAGTCCAAGAAAATCCGTTTCCTTATTTTGCGGACGTTGATGGTCTTCTGCCTTAAGCTCCTTCCACTCCACAAAGGAAAGGAATACAGTTTTTCGGGAACAGAAATGCCCAAAGGTATATAATACTGTATATCCATTTTTACAGGAGATTCGATAACGATCCCTTCTCGCGATATTTTTTTTCTTTCAATGCTACCGTTTGTGTAATACTGTCTTCTGGCAAATAGATAAAAAAAAGGTCTTCAATTTCATTTCTAAGGACTTGCTATCCTAGTCTTCCAAATGCATTGGCTCTATAGGATATCTGTCTAAAATTTTATTATAAACATTTACCCAAATCTCATCAAGGCTCCTTAGGTCATTCTCCTTAGCCACCTTGTCTCTAATAAATCTGACAAACCTATTGCATAAACACAGAACAGGACTGGATCCAACTCTCTCCCTAGGGCACTCCTCTTCTTAACGGTTTGCAATGTGAATATGAATTACCAATATGCCAGCAATATTTTCTGCCAACCGAGAAACTTTCGAATACCAAGATCTTCACTGAATATCTAAGTGAATCTTAAATCAAATAGATGTAATACTTGGACAACTATAACAAAAACAGCCTTAAAATAAAGAGAAATCAGAATGCCATATATGAACCCCTCTAGATCATTTTCAGCAAAGCAAGCAGCAGTTGCAGTGATGTATAATAATTGCTTATAAGCGGACTAACTATCCGAGAAAGCTTTGTCCCTGTCCCAGTGAGTATCTACCAGTTCAGGAATTAGATATTATTGCATATTGGGAATGAATGATGAATTATAAACAGTTTAGTCTGGACCGGTTTAACAGTGACTGCCTTCTCAGTTACAGGAAACTTACAGTGAGGAATAAAACTTTTCATAATTTGCAACGTTATTGCAGTAAAGTAGGATAAATTTTATAACCAAGCAAGTCTAAATATTAAAATCGGATCAATTCTTTTTAGTCATAATAATAATCATTGTAACATTTTCATTATTAATCGCTATCCTACTGACCTTTGCCAACTCTGTTCATATTCTCTTTCTTCCACCTTACTTTCCACCTTCGCCTAACATTTGTTTCAATACTATTTTCAGAACTGAATGACCTTATAGGTCCCTGCGCTTTGCCTTTGGCCAAAATTTTATATTCCGCTACAAACTCCTATTTGGTATTGCCTTTAGATTATAAAATTGAAATGAGTAACTTCTCAAGAGAAAGAAATCAACTTCAAACCAAGGTCTGAATGACGTCATAGGTCCCAGCGCTTTGCCTGTGGCCAAAATTTTATATTCCAGTTCAAATTCCAATTTGTCATTACTTTTACATTAGAAAACTTTAAATGTAAAACTTCTCTAAATAAAGAAATAACTTCAAATAACTTTCAACTAAAGCATTATGCCTTTGATCTAAATCTTACATTCCTATTACATTTCCAATTTGCCATTGCTTATACATTAGAAAATTTTAAACGTCTAACTTCTCAAGTGAAAGAAATAACCTCACATAACCTCAAAATAAAATATTAAACCATTTTAAAATCCAAACACATCTCATTACCTAGTCTTCCTCAACGACCAGCCCGGATCCAGCCAGTTTTCGACGGCGCTCGAGAGATCTTCGTTCATTGAAAAGAATAGAGGGAAAATCTACTTATGCAAATTTGATTCTAATCTGAGAGTGACAAGAATCTCGCAGACGTTTCTCCAACTCTAAACTTTGTATTCAAATTACCAGGAATTTAAGGATCCGACTTACATTTCTCTATTTACAGTATGCTGTGAGAGTGAGGCAGAATTTCCGTTGCTAGTGACTGTCAGTGGAGAGAGAGAGAGAGAGAGAGAGAGAGAGAGAGAGAGAGAGAGAGAGAGAGAGAGAGAGAGAACCATTCTGAATTTGAACTGATATTGAAATTTTGGTAATCACTGTTAATTGATATCAAAGAGAGAGAGAGAGAGAGAGAGAGAGAGAGAGAGAGAGAGAGAGAGAGAGAGAGAAGAGCAAATACAAATTATGTGATGAGTAAGTGATAAGGAAAATCTAAGCACAGGTAAAGAAAATACTGCGTATTTGAGAGAGAGAGAGAGAGAGAGAGAGAGAGAGAGAGAGAGAGAGAGAGAGAGAGCAAATGCAAAGAGAATTATTTGCTAAATAACTGATAAGACGAGGATAGTCTAGGAACTGATAAAGAAAAGGTTTTGCACTCAACTACAGAGAGAGAGAGAGAGAGAGAGAGAGAGAGAGAGAGAGAGAGAGAGAGACTCAATACATAATGAAAAAAAAAAAGAATGAAAATGAACTTGGACTTCCAAGCGGGAGAGCGAACCAAAACAATTTCCCTAAGATTAAGAGTCTGGCTTGTTTTACGAGAAGAAGTTAAATAACGGTTGCTTGAATCAAGCATCAGTCTTCTTCTTCTTCTTCTTCTTCGCCGTATTTTTACCGATAAGTTTTAGGAGAAATAAACACGGAAGATAATGGACTCTCAACTTTTCAACTTGAACTTTCCCTGAGAGAGGTTTCTTTCCGTCGATTATCTTGTCGTGAAACGAAGACTGAAATTGTGAATTTTGTGTGTACGGTTCACTTTAAAGTTTTATCAAGTTACTACAAATGTATATTTTCACAAAAATAGCTCATTTAAAATAGAACCCCTATTGTATTAGGTTAATTTGACCATTTTTCTATTATCTTTACATCATCATATACTGTAAATTACATTTTTCTGGTTTTTATAACCACAATAGTATTATTTTTTTCCTTAAATTTCATAACAATAATTAAAAACTACTGATTAATTTATAATTAAGGTTATTAAATTTTGAAAAAATTAACACTATCGTGCTTATAAAAATCCAGAAAAATAATAATTTATATCATAAGGGTCCTATTTCAAATGAGCTATTTACCCTGAAGATATATGGCTGCTAATAATTAGTATGTTATCATCGCTATTAAATTTAGGGGAAAATAGTATTACTGTGCTTATGAAAATCCATAAAAAAAGAGAACTTTCTCAATAACGTGTCATGTAATAAGAAATGGTCAAATGAATATCACAGGGTCAAAAATCCCGAAAAAAATTAATTTATAAATATGATAGGAAATTGGATATATTAATTCAATATAATAAGGTTCCGCATCTTTCCTGGTTGGTGACCCCTCAAGTGGGTCATTATCCTTCTGATCTTTACAGTCTTTCGTTTATGTTTTTGGAATGGACTATAGAGTTTAGGCCGATGGCCAAGCACTGGGATCTATGAGGTCACTCAGCGCTGGAAAGGAAATTGGGAGTAGGTAGGTCTGAAAGGTGTAACAGAAGGAAAACCTCACAGTTACGCTATGAAATAATTGTTAGGAGAGGGTGGATAGCAAGATGGCAGAAAGATAATATGAATGGAGGTACAGTAAAAGGAGTGAAAGGGGTTGTAGCTTGGACCCGAAGGGACGCTGCAGAGAACCTTTAGTAATGCCTACAGTGTACCTCTTGGGGTGCACTGACGGTAATCCCCGACGGGTTTGTAATAAACACGCCGCAAAGGTGGATATATACCAGGTTAAATCCCGTTGGGGGTGTCACTATCAGGAAAGATCCAAGGTCCTATTTCATATGAGTTATTTTCTCATTCAGTGAAGGATTAAATTAGACTAGCAAGATGCTTAATGAACCTTAAAATTGTTGTGTGAATTCAATTGATTGTCTATGCATTCATTCATGCGTGTTACTCTAATATATCATGTTCCAGTTCATACGAAACTAAGATGTAATTACCCGCTTGTTGCCAATTCAATAATCATTAAGTCTCTCTCTCTCTCTCTCTCTCTCTCTCTCTCTCTCTCTCTCTCTCTCTCTCTCTCTCTCTCTCTCTCCAGTGCCTAATTCAGATTTCATTCACTCTGTATGTATGTCTGCCTGTCTCTCTCTCTGTCTCTCTATCTTTTCTTTAATTCTTGTTCTCTCTCTTCAGTGCCTAATTCAGACTTCAATCAATCTCTCTCTCTCTCTCTCTCTCTCTCTCTCTCTCTCTCTCTCTTGTTCCTCTCTCCCAGTGCCTAATGTTTCAGACTTTCAGTCTCTCTCTCTCTCTCTCTCTCTCTCTCTCTCTCTCTCTCTCTCTCTCTCTCTCTCTCTCTCTCTCCCCAGTGTCTAATTCAGACTTCATTCAGTCTCTCTCTCTCTCTCTCTCCCCAGTGTCTAATTCAGACTTCATTCAGTCTCTCTCTCTCTCTCTCTCTCTCTCTCTCTCTCTCTCTCTCTCTCTCTCTTTTCCTTCTTGATCTCTCTGCCAGTGTCTAATCCAGACTTCACTCAGTCTTTGTCAAGTGAAAACCAACTCGGAAAACCTAAGCTTAACGAAGACCGATGTTCACAGCCACCGAATCGAGACTAGTCTCTCTTGAGAGTCGAAATGTGTCTTGTCATCGAATCCAGGTAAAAAAGTCACAGGAAAAAAGTCACAGGAAAAAAAGTCACAGGACAAAAAGTCACAGGAAAAAAAGGCCACATTAGTCTTTCCTAGATATTGACCCCAAAAAGGGTTTTAACCCGGTATGTATCCACCTTTGCGGCGTGTTTGATACAAGCCCGTTGGGGATTACCGTATAAATATAAACAAAAGATTCTAAATATCATAAAGATTATGACCCCCAAGAAATACTGTATGTTTTCCCTGTGACTTTATTACCGGCCACCATATATTAATATGACTTTTTTCCTGTGACTTTTTTCCTGTGACTTTTTCCTGTGGCTTTTTTTCCTGTGACTTTTTCCTGTGACTTTTTTCCTGTGACTTTTTTTCCTACTACTTTTTTCCTGTGACTTTATTACAGGCCACCCTTTTCCTCAGTTACAATTTACAGTTTTCATTCTATTCTGAGCAGAGAACTACACTAGAGTCGAGCTCTCATGTGATGTTTTAAGGATAAATTAAAACCCCGTCATGTGTAAATAACGCTAAAATACACTTCAGTTTCAAGACCAACTGGTCTCCTCTATAATAAGATGTAAATAGACCAGCTGGTCTTGAAACTGTAATGTATTTTAGAGTTTTCGATGTTTCGAAAAACGCAACACCATGATGGCCACAAGTTTGCTCATTATGGTCATGTCTAAGAGACCTTATCCCCTAAGTAATGTACCATTAGTAGAGATAATGACCTTTTTAAGGAATGCAGAGATATCGTACATATTTAAAAATATAATCTACGTCCACATGAAGATTTATTAATGGATATTTAAAACTGGTAAGCGAATTTTTGCCAGCGGTGTTAATCGTCGAGGAGAAGCGGTTGCCGTATATCAGGCTCTCACCATCAGAACGGTCTCTTGCCTCAACTTTTCAAAATAGACCTTTTCGCCTGATCAGCTTTAAAATAATCCCCATTTTTCCCCAAAAACAGGTGTGAGGTTGAACTATAATATTTTTTATACATGCTATTCTATTCCTGATCGCAAAAACTTCATCTCATACGAAATTCAACTTTGTATCTTGAAAAATAAAGAAATTTGAGTAGGTTCAATTTCCAAAACTTTGGTGGCTTATAATTTTTTTTTTTTTTTTTTTTGGCAAGAGGACCTTCTAGTGCTGAACGCCTCATATGCAACAAAAAATAGCAAAACAATAATGCTTGAATTACAGATTTTTTTTTTTTTTACTTGTAATGCACACTTTCCTACCCAAAGGTTGTCCCGCAGACTTAAGTGTCGAAAACAGAATAACTATTTTCTGCGAATGTGATATAGCTGATTCTTCATCATTTTATTTCGTGAACTGAGAACATAACCAGGAGATCGCTGGTTTTAGTTTGCTGTGAAAGAAAACTATTGTGCCGGCTTTGTCTCTCCGTCCGCACTTTTCTGTCCACACTTTTTCTGTCTGCCCTCAGATCTTAAAAACTACTGAGGAGGCTAGAAGGCTGCAAACTGGTACGTTGATCATCCACCCTCCGGTCATCAAACATACCAAATTTCAGCCCTCTAACCTCAGTAGTTTTCATTTTATTCAAGATTAAATTTAGTCATAATCGTACCTCTGGCAGGGCTGCAGCCAAGAGTTTCATGGGCTGCGGCTAAGAGTTTCATGGGCCGTGGCTGAGGCCACCACCGGACTGAATTTCATGAGTGGCTGAAAGTTTCTTAAGCATTATATGCTGTACAGAAAACCTGATTGCGCCGAAGAAACTTCGGCTCATTCTTTACTTGTTAATTGTTGTATTCAACATCCATTTAAAAGGCTATTTGTTATTAACTGCTTTTAACTGTTGTATTTAATATTCGTTTCAAAGGCTATTTGTTGTTAACTGCTTTTAACTGTTGTATTTCACTTTCATTTCAAAGGCTATTTGTTGTTAACTGCTTTTAACTGTTGTATTTAACATCTATTCCAAAGCCTATTTGATGTTAACTGCTTTTAACTGTTGTATTTATCATCCTTTTCAAAGGCTATTTATTATTAACCGCTCTTAATTACTGTATTTACATCGATGCCAAAAGCTATTTATTGTTAACCACTCTTAAATGTTGAATTTAACATCGACGTCAAAGGCTATTTGTTGTTAACTGGACTTAACTGCTGTATTTAACATCTATTCCAAAGGCTATTTGTTGTTAACCGCCCTTAACTCCTGTATTTTGCATCGACGTCAAGGGCTATTTGCCGTTAACTGCTTTTAACTGTTGCATTTAACATCCATGTCAAAGCCTATTTGTTGTTAACAGCTCTTAACTGCTGTATTTTACATCCATTTCAAAGGCTATTTGTTGTTGACTGCTTGTAACTGTTGTATTTAACATCTATTCCAAAGGCTATTTGTTGTTAACCGTTCTCAACTGCTGTATCTTACATCGACGTCAAGGGCTATTTTGAAAGGCATCAGCTTCCCTCCTTCTGCAACACATCTCGACCGTAAAATTTCGATAAATACATTAACCTTCCTTCTCGAGTTTTCAGTCGAGTGACATTTGATCCGGCCGTGAAAGGACGTTCCGGGAACCCTGGAAAGGCGTTTTTGAATAAAGGAATAAAACTGACCCGTTTACGTGGAGGCGAACTTAACTTCGTTTGAATGTAACTCGATTCGGGGACGGTTTCTTCGCTTGGTAATTCGTCCTTTCTTTCTTTCGCCCAATGACTCGGTGACGAAGGAGATGAAGAAGAAGGAGAAGAAGAAGAAGAAGACCCTTTGGATTGGTGGTACACGTGAAATACAGGCACGTGGTTTGGGCTCCCCTTTTTTACGAGTGTCGTGGCGAGATGAATTTAATGGAGTTATTTGTCTTAGTGCCTTTTGTATTGGACAATGTATAGATGGTATGTTTATGTATGTACACACACACACACACACAGATATATATATATATATATATATATATATATTATATATATATATATATATATATATATATATATATATATATATATATATATATATATATACAGATCACATCTTTATCCATAAGCCTAACGACTGGGGACAGCCTTGTTCACCCAGCGCATGCGCAGGCATATGCAAATTCAAGTGCTCTTCTTCTTTACAATCATGAATGGTAATGACAGCGCGCTGAGCTCCAATGCTTGGTACAATGCATGACCTCGATGTCAACTATGAATAAATAGCCCGTTTAGACCTCCAGACAGTTAAGGGTAATTGTCCTCTCCGGTAGTTGAAGTAATTGCACCGACAATAGAGCTTTGATTGTCCGCAATAACTCGAATTTCGTGGGCAGTAATGCCGTTGGCAGACTACTCACGGCACGATACGATGTGACTGTCTATCTAGAAAATACATTTTATTGGTCGTAAATGGATTCAGCAATAGTTTTGTTCGATATGGTAACCGCGAGATAAAACCAACTTGAATGTAGCGCACATAAAATTATATCTGCTTCAGGATATACAATTTTAAGAATATCTATGAGTCAAAGAATATTCATTTAAGCAAACAAAATGGGTTAGATGACTTTCTCAGTACTGATTCACATTCTACATTTTACATTTTGCAAAAGTACGACACAAGGCAGGATAGGTAGATAAATTTACCCAAACGATAATA
>NC_089797.1:2500000-2517500 GCF_040412425.1 Macrobrachium rosenbergii
CGTTGTATGCATGTAAATGGCGTTCCTGAGGCTGAGCTTTTTTTGGAAGGACTCGGCTTCTATTTTATTATTCCAGTAAACAAAAAAGTTTCGTCGAATATCTCTGCAGGATTCAATATGGACGGCATTGTTTGTGCAATTGGGAGTGTTAGTAGTAATGATGGGGATGATTGTAAGAACAAAAGTATGTATGTATGTATGTATGTATAATATGTATGTATGTATGTATGTATGTATGTATGTATGTATGTATGTATGTATGTATGTATATATATATATATATATATATATATATATATATATATATATATATATATATATATATATATATATATATATATATATATATATATATATATATATATATATATATATATATATATATAAATTGAAAGGACGCTGCCCACTAGGCCACACAAGTCGTAAAGAAGTTGGAATCTGAGTGACAACTTCTTTTATGACTTCTGTATGGCCTAGTGGGCAGCGCCCTGCCTTTCAATTGAAAGACCTGGGTTCGATCCTGAAGCGAGTCAGAAATTTATTTCTGTTCCACAAGTGATCGTTTGTTGATTATGTCTTATATATGATTGCTGAAGTTTTATTAAAGAAAATAGTACTGCCAATAGTATTACTGATATTATTATTGATTAAATTACAGGGTAAAATATGGTTTTCAAAGCTTTATTTACGAAAACGTTATATTGATAAAATTACTGATGAAATTTCAGGGTAAAATATGGTTGTCAAAGTGTTATAAACGAAAATATTATTATTATTTTTATTAACGAAGTTACAGGGTAGAATATGGTTGTTGAAGTCTTATTAACGAAAACGTTATTAATATTATTATTCATAAAACTACAGGGGAAATATGGTTGTTGAAGTTTGATTAACAAAAATGTTATTAACATTATTATTCAGAAAACTGCAGGGGTAAATGTGCTTTAAAAGCGTTATTAACGAAATGTTATACTATTATTATTATTATTATTATTATTATTATTATTATTATTATTATTATTAATGAAAGAACAGGGTGAAATATGGTTGTCAAATTGTTATTAAGGGAAATGTTATTGTTATTATTACTGATAAAGAAATGACAGGTACAGTCGCGTTCATTAGTGACGATACTGTGTACATTGATTATCGTTCACAAGTGAAAAGAATTATTTTGATTTTTTTATAAACTTATTTTGAATTATAAGAGCAACACAGTACATATATTAATATTATACATAATATAAAATAAAATAAAAATCTTCACTGCTCAAAAGTTTGCCATTCTGGATATTATACACGAAATAAAACGAAACATTCTGAAATGTGAACGATAACATCAGGGCTGGCAACCACACGCAATCTCCCGAAACAATAACAGCACGAGAAAATTCGCACCCCTGACTCCGAAAGGTTGGCACGCATGAAAAGCCGCCAAGCAATGCTGCAACTTGTCACGTGACACAGTGGTGGTGCTCACTGCTCAGTATTTAGCCTACTTCTCGCTGACCCGACTTCACGTTGTGATGATGGAGCATCTTGGGCGACTTCAAATAAATCCTGGAGCCAAAAGACAAGAAACCTCATTAGCTATACGGAGAGTCATAATAGAACTGCATAAAAATAATATCCTCCCCATAGAAATTAGCCGCAAATTAAATATCAGTCGGACAACAGTATTCAGGTGGATCAAACGGTTCAACGAAGAAGAGAACCTCCAGAATCAGCCTAGAAAAGGTCGACCCCGATGCACTACTAGAGAGCAGGATGAACAGATCGTTGCTAAAGTTATCTCACAGCCTATAACAACTGCTGCGAAAGTGAATCAGGAATTAGGTCTTCAAATCTCTAATGTTACGGTGAGAAGAGATTACACAACCAAGGAATTCATCACCGCAGACCGGCAATCAAACCCTCCTTGTCTCAAAATCACCAAGAGCAACGAGTAGCTTTCGCTCTTCAGTATCTACCGTTTGAGTCAGGATTCTGGGATAACGTTATATGGTGTGATGAGAAGACTTTTGCTAGCGACGATCATGGTATACTCCACTGCTGGCGACCTAATAACACAAGGTAAGTAAATAATACCAATAGTTTTCATGTAGGCTTAGGCCTATGTGTAACATGAACTTTTACTATATTGATTAAATAACTGCAAGGTAAGTAATTAATACCAATAGTTTTCATGTAGGCTTAGGCCTATGTGTAACATGAACGTTCCTTACTACACTGATTAAATACCAACAAGCTCCTTAAAATATAATTTTTCTTTTGCTTTCAAGGATAACATTTCAAGCCTATTGGAATTCTAACGAATTACCTATCGAGAGTGAGAAAACAATCTCAATATCAATGTAAATTCCTTGTTGCTCATTTTTATTAATAGACTATTGGTGATATTCAGCGTTGATATTTTCTTCGTTTACTTGCGATAACATTTTTTTGTATCTCAATCTCTAGGTTCAATAAAGAAAATATTCAACCGTCGCGGCGAAGTGGAAGAATTTCTGCAGGATTATGGGGATGGATGGCTGCGTGTGGACCAGGGAACTGATTCCCATCGACGAGCGTTTAACCGGACAGCAATATGTAGAAATTCTGGATGAAGTCCTGATCCCATCAGTGAGGAAACTTCTACTACCGGGTCATTTGCCAGTCTATCTTGTAATGGACAACTCTTCTGTTCATAACTCGAAAGTGGTCAGCGAATGGTTTGCTGAACAGAACAATGTTATACGTATAGACTGGCCAGCTAAATCTCTGACCTCAATCCGATAGAAAATCTTTGGGGACAAATGGTAGGGAATGGGATACTGGGACAATAAAAACCAAACCTGCACTGATCAAACACTGCCTATCTGTGTGGGAGTCATTAAGACCGAAAAAGAGGGATGAATAATTATTGTCAAGGTCAGTAGATTCAATGCCAAATAGACTAAGAGCTGTGATTGACAATGATGGAGGTCATACTAAATATTAGACTAATTTTTTTGTTATTCATATTTATGTCATAGGTTAATAATGTATTATTTCATCTGTATAAAAAGGGAAATTTATTTACTTTTATACCAAAGGAATATTAATTCATATTATACCAAAGGAATATAAATTTACTATTATTACTTTTTATTCACTATCATAATGTAAGACACAGTAGGAAAATTAAATTATTTGACGAACTGTTGTTAACTGTGAGAAAAGAGAGACTATTTTTTATGCTTCATATTTCCGTTGTGTTCTTACGTGATTGCATGAAATATAATTTATATTTAGTTTCTTAGGGCATTTCACGTTTCATAATTCATTAAAATCTTTATGTGAATTATTGTTTCTATTCCTTTTATCCTTTATGATTCAGTTAAATAACAATAGACTTGCATCAATACTTATTACATGCAAGGTAAGTAGGCATTAAGCCTACAATGAACAACTTAATACAAACAAATGTCAAGGACCAATAGACCTAGTAATGTGATTTAATTTAAAATGAGAGCTTGAATAGTGAAACTATACATAATTAATAACATAAAAGCTTTGCTTTTTGTAATTTTGCTTTTACTTTTTAACTTTCTCTCAAGTAAAAACATAGAGCCCGAAATCACAAGTAAGCCACTACGATAATTAGAAAGATAACGTGTCCCTTTAAATCAGTGACTCCTCAGCAACTATGCTGCCTGCGGCACCCTCCCCATGCTGTAGTTGCCAGATGTTGCTTTCTATGTTGACAATTTGTCCGAAAATCTAGATTGAGAGTATCGTAAGTTTTGAACGTGACTGTACTATGGTAATTAACGTGTTATTATCAATGAAAACAAAAAAATAAGCAATATGAACACTAAAGTTATCTTAGATATTGTTGTCAACATGTTGTTATTAACGAAAAAAAATAAATAAACAATATTATACCAAGAACTGTCCATTTCTCCCTAATCTTCGTCACAACACCTCCAGTTAAAAGTGAAGCCTCTGTTTGGTCGCAATAATTTCCGGATAAGTTGGCCAAAAAAAAAAAAAAAAACACACACACACTCACACACCGGAAGACGAAGGAGATTTTACACGAGACGCAACACGACGAAGAAAATTGGGGGGTCCAAAGAATTGCGCCGAAATTTTAACCCTGAATTTCCGGGGATGGGATGCCAGTCACGTTTTCTATCTCTGCCAGGGAGACTGACATATCTTGTCGACGCGGGAGACCAAATGTATTTGTCGGGGCTTTCGTTTTAGGAGGGGAGACGGCCGTGCTACAAGAAATTGCGAATTTTGTTTCATTTCGTATTACTTTGATAGATGAGATGTCAGAGTATCTTTTTTTTTTTTTTCTTGCTAAAAACAGGATGAATAACAGTTTTCTTGTGGTTGCAAAAACAATGTTCTATTAAGTCAGTGTTTTGCAAATATAACAAACATTGAGATATGTTTTGAAAGATGTTGTATATACCTACGGATTTTGCTACAGACAGAATAAATAACCATTTCACTGTGGTTGCAAAAAGGATGTTCTGCTAATATAACAAACACTGAGATATGTTTTAAACGATGCTGCATATACCCACGAATTTTGTTATGGGCAGAACAAAAATATCAGTTTCATTGCGGTTACAAAAACAATTTCCTGTTAGTCAGCATTTTGTAAAGATAACAAATACAGAACTGCTTTGAAAAATTTATATACCTACGAATTCTGCTGTAGACAGAATAAATAAAAGCTCCACTGTGGTTACAAAACCAATTTTCTGTTAGTCAGCATATCCCTGAGAACGATTTTTGCATTTCAGTAAGGTCCTATAAACTCGAATATCGCATTTATAATGGAAACAATAAAATTTTTATTTTTCATGAATCTTCATAAAACAAAATTTATGGAAGATTTTCAGAAAGGTCCAGATACTCTAATATTGCTTTTGTAAATGAAAAAATAAAATTTGTATTTTTCACTGAATTTTGTATAACACAAAATTTTATGTATGTATATATATTATATACATATATATACACACACACACAATTTATGTATATAATATTTATATACTAGTTCATATATATAGCTTTTGAAATATATATATATATATATATGACAGATCAGTTCTAACCAGCACAGACTAGAAAAATACCAGGCAAAGTTACATAGCAACCACTTTCATTAATGTAATAACTGGGTATTTTACAGTCCAGAAACAATAATTATTGTCACTAACCTGTTTGAAGACCAATAGGCCAAAATTTTCCAACAAATAGATCAGCCCAGCCTGGGATGCGTATTGGCTTTGTTTGAACCATAATTATCATTATTATCCAGAATATGAACCCAATTCACATGGAACAAGAACTCCACAGAGGCCACTGACTTGAAATTCAGGCTTCAATAGAATGTGGTATTCATTTGAAAGAGTCAACAAAAGATCAACTGTGTTAACTTATGTGTCCTCTGGTGTTGTCTATAAATATATTCGCCCTAAATGTAATTCAAGGGTTTACGTGGGATAAACCAGTAGGCTTCTTAAGGTACATACTGATTCACATCAGGGAATCAGTTTTCGTACAAGGAGGAAAATTTCGAAACCAGAGCACTCAGAGGATCAGAAACGATTCAGAGCAACGCAAAGCATATACTGAGAAGTGAGAACAAAGATTTTAATAATATCTGTTACACTGCCGACCCTCAAGGCTTAACTATCCCAGAGTCATTCAGAAAAACAGCTTGTACCATTGTTAAATATTTAGATGTCCTAAAGTCCATTGTGTTTATCACAACTTCCTAATATGGACCCGTAGGGGGCTAGGTGCTGTCAGTGCACCTTGTGCAGTGCAATTTAGGCAATACCTGAGGTTCTTTGCAGCGTGCCTTCGGCCCCTAGCTGCAACTCCTTACGTTCCCTTTACCGTAACTCCCTTCATATTCACTTTCTTCCGTCTCACTCTCCACCCTCTCCTAATACTTGATTCATAGTGCAATTGCGAGGTTTTCCTCCCGTTACACCTTTCAGAACTCTTTGCTGTCAGTTTCCAATTCAGTGCTGAATGACCTCATAGGTCCTAGTGCTTGGCGCTTGGCCTTCGGACTAAAGTCTATATTCAATTCAATTCACTTCCAACTCTGGTGGTTTGTTTTCGATTAGTTACCTGCTGTCTCACCTCTAGGACAATTGTGTTGTTATTTCTTTTTATTCTTGCTCTTCGTTATTTTTTTAATGATTTTTAAGATTGTATCCCTAACCGTTTTTAATCTATCTTTTTTTACGTGCTGCCCTGAAGATGAATATTGTCAAAGTTACGAAACGTCAGCAATAAGATAAAAACAGCTTGTTGATATATATATATATATATATATATATATATATATATATATATATATATATATATATATATATGTATATATATATATATATATATATATATATATATATATATATATATATATACATATACATACACACATATAAAGGTATTTTTTCATAAATATTTACCAATCCCTTACACTTCCTTTATGTGTCTACGACATAACAGATACAGTAATTTGTATCCTATCAGTCCTTTGGGGGCCGAGCTAAAAACCTTGCGGCCGCTTTTATTATTCTATTACCCTTTTCTCTCTCATGCACGACCCTCAGGAGAATATTTCTATCCGACCGCCTTTATCACCCTTCCTCCTTTCTCTGGTGTGAAAGGCCAACTGTAATATGTTGCGAGCTTGTGTACGTATGTATGTATGTATGTATGTATATATATATATATATATATGTATATATATATATATATATATATATATATATATATATATATATATATATATATATATATATATATATTCACCCATTCTTTCTTTATACTACCACCTGGCAGGAAAGTATCGTAGACAATTACCAATATTCAACGATATTTAGGGCTTAAGATCTTATTCCATTACTCTTAATTTGAATCTAATGTCAAGATCATTATTTTTCATTATTATAATTATAATGAATATCCACATAATTCCTAAAATTATATAAATCTATATTAGTAGAAATGAGGACAGTTGATATTTCCACATTATCTTGATCCTGTTCATTTTTAACTTTTTTCCTATTTACTTATTAATTTGTTAATTTATTTTTTCTTTTTAGATAAGTGATCTCTTCCTTCTTATATCCCATGGCCTTCTGTTACTTCTTTCGAATGAACACCGTAATATTCTTTGGAAGCTTGAATTTCAAGTCAGTGGCCCCTCTGGTGGGCTTGTTCCGTATGAATAGTGGTCATCATCTGGATAATAATAATAATAATAATAATAATAATAATAATAATAATAATAATAATAATAATAATAATAATAATAATAATAATAGACCAGACGTGACGTTGATTGACAAAATCAAGAAGAAAGTATCACTCATTGATGTGGCAATACCATGGGACACTAGAGTAGATGAGAAAGAAAGAGAAAAAATTGATAAGTATCAAGACCTGAAAATCGAAATAAGGATATGGGATATGCCAGTGGAAATCCTACCCATAATCATGGGAACACTAGGCACGATCCCAAGATCCCTGAAAAGGAACCTGGAAAAACTAGATGCCGAAGTAGCTCCAGGACTCATGCAGAAGGGTGTGCTACTAGAAACAGCGCACATAGTGAGAAAAGTGATGGACTCCTTAAGGAGGCAGGATGCAACGTGGAATCCCACACTATAAAAACAACTCAG
Organism: Macrobrachium rosenbergii; assembly: GCF_040412425.1. Classification (NCBI taxonomy): domain Eukaryota; kingdom Metazoa; phylum Arthropoda; class Malacostraca; order Decapoda; family Palaemonidae; genus Macrobrachium; species Macrobrachium rosenbergii. Next base: position 2,507,689 of record NC_089797.1, read on the forward strand.
CTGAATGTGATGACTGTGAAAGAGCAAAAAAAAAAAATAAATAAATAAAAAAAATAAATAATAATAATAATAATAATAATAATAATAATAATAATTAAAATTTTCCCAAAAAGAAAATTGCACATATCTTCTCTTTCACTTAAAAAAAAATTGCAGGTCATAAAGTATCAGAGCTTTTACGCCAGAAGAAATATTGCGAAGAAAATTGTGAGGGGGGGGGTGGGAGGAGGGCGGGTCTCGAGAATTGCCCCGAAATTTCGGGAGAGAAATGCCGGTCACGTTTTCTATGACTGTCAGGGGAAACTAACATAGCATGTCGGAGTCTCATAAGGAATACAAATAAGAGTAATCTCGACCATTCTTCAAGATATCAGGCTATTTACTGAAGACGGTGAGATGTTATATAGTTGGTATTAAGTTGAATCTTATTCGTAATGATAAGAGACGGAATTTTTCTTTTAATCATTTTTGGAGGATATACTTTATATATATATATATATATATATATATATATATATATATATATATATATATATATATATATATATATATATATATATATATATATATATATATATATATATATAAAACAAGCTCCATGAAGGAAAGAGACACGATGGAGTGCTACAAGGCCTTTCGACTTATGGTCCTTTACTTAGCAGACTGTTTCTCTTTCCTTGGTTGATTCTGTCTTTATTTATGTATTCATCACGTTCTATATTTTCGTGATTCATATATTATATATATATACATATATATATATATATATATATATATATATATATATATATATATATATATATATATATATATATATATATATATATATATATATATATATCAAATAACGACACTGTGATAATTCCACCTAGTAAACAAAGCAGTCAGAACCGGTCATAACTGGATGCGTGGCGACTTAGAACATGTCAGAACCTGCCGACAAACAGCAACACTACCTATGAAGTTCAGTGGATCGTGAGTCGCCATTTTGTTCGGTTGTGTTTCTGCGGTGGGCATGAAAAATGCCAAGTTTAAAAGCTGAACGACGTGTCAATTTGAAATTCTTTAGTAAAATTACACAAAACACCAACTAAATGTTTTCAAATGCTCAGTAGAGCTCATGGGAATGGCTACCCCCTGTCTCGTGGGCGCCTGTCTAAGTGGCACAAAAGATTCTTCATCGAGGGGCGTGAGATCGTCGAAATTGATGATGCACGCCCTGGACGACCTTCCTTGACCTACCTTGACCTTCCTTGCACTTCGAGAACCGAAGAAAATGTAATAGAAATCAGTCAGGTTGTTCGAAAAGACCACAGACTCAATGTTCGAACGATAGCTGAGTCCTTCAACAATGCCCAAGACACCCTCCATATTCGCCCGACTGGGCACCGTCCAACTTTTATCTTTCCCCAAAAGTTAAAGCAGTCCTTAAAGGGGCACTTTTTGGGCCAGTTGATGGTTTAAATAAGAAAATGGCTGATGTGTTGAAACATCTGACAGAAATTGGTTTCGCCATCCATGCCTTCGACCGGTTGAAACGAAGACTTGCAGTGATAGGCTATATTAGGGTAAATGGAGAGTATATATATATATATATATATATATATATATATATATATATATATATATATATATATATATATATATATATATATATATATTTATATATATCTTGTGTTGGATCAGAAGGCTTCCAGTAACAAGCTTAATTAACTCTGACCTAACATAAGAGGGACTTTGCGCTCCAATGGACAGCACGTGGAATGAGAGTCGAATTATATGGAAATATGGGCAGGTATGATATATATATGAGATGTCAAGACGCTCTGATGATTATTCACTTCGAGATTATTACGAATGGAACTCTGCAGGATATTGTGCATGCGTTTCTCCACACTGTAAGATTATAAAGTTGGAGTCATATATATATGGTTTAATTATGATATATACTATATATATATATATATATATATATATATATATATATATATATATATATATATATATATATATATATATATATATATATATATATATATATATATATATATATATATTATTTCCTCCCCTAGACTTGCCAATCATAAAGACCCAGCGGTGCTCTTACGTCTAGGACAGGAGGTAAGAAGATCAAGGAAATGATCGCCATCAAAGGATCTTTCTCCAGTAATCAGCTTTGCCATTACGAAATACACTAAAAAAAGTGGAGGAAGGGCAATATGAGAGAGGAATTGTGTTACATATCAAATATCATATGTTATGAGTATTAGCCCTAATTTCCTTCTTATTATTTTAATTCATGTTGACAATTTTGGCTAAATTGTCTGGGAATTTTCTTGTGAAGCGTAATTTATATATATATGTGAGAGAGAGAGAGAGAGAGAGAGAGAGAGAGAGAGAGAGAGAGAGAGAGAGAGAGAGAGAGAGGAACAATTGAGAGAGAGAGAGAGAGAGAAAGAGAGAAGGAACAATTGAGAGAGAGAGAGAGAGAGAGAGAGAGAGAGAGAGAGAGAGAGAGAGAAGGAATATTTGAGAGAGAGAAAGAGAGAGAAAGAGAACAGTTGAGAGAGAGAGAGAGAGAGAGAGAGAGAGAGAGAGAGAGAGAGAAAAGGAACAGTTGAGAGAGAGAGAGAGAGAGAGAGAGAGAGAGAGAGAGAGAGAGAGAGAGAAGAGAACAGTTGAGAGAGAGAGAGAGAGAGAGAGAGAGAGAGAGAGAGAGAGAGAGAGAGAGAGAGAGAGAGAGGCACAAACTGAGCACGCTCCTTCAAGAAAAGTAAAATTTCAGTTCAGATATTTAAGAAATTTTGCATATTTTACCTTTTAGTGAAAATATAATTTTTTTTCTAATGTTCACCGGCAAATAATTCGTGAAATCGTCCCTCACGTAATATCAAGTAACGAACTCTTGTATTCAGTTTGAAGTTTCATCTCTCACACATTCTCAATAATTAATCTTGGGAATTATCCCAAATCTATGATAAAACTAATTGAAATCCATCAATTGCTTTGCGAGGCAAATCCTATGAATAAGTAACATAGAGATTAATTAGATTAATTTCAATAACGTCTCTCGTTTTCGCTTGCGTAATTTATAATGTATTTGTATATATTATTCTCGACTAATATTCATGAAAGTTCCATTCGAGTAGGAGTATTACTTTTCTTGAGGTGGTAGTATATATACACAAATATTATATATGTATATGTATATGTATGTATATATATATATATATATATATATATATATATATATATATATATATATATATATATATATATATATATATATATATGTGTGTGTGTGTGTGTGTGTGTGTGTGTGTATATATATTACAGTACAGCTGGAATAAATATATATATGTTCAATATTATCAAATGTCTCGTATGCAAGGAGTATGTTTTTTTCTAATATAAAAAACCTCCGATTCTATATTCCAACTTCTATTTATTTATTTTTTTTTGTTTGTTTACTTCCTCGTATTCCCAACCGCTTGGAACACCGTCGATGTCGAACGGTCGTAAACATTGGTTCGTGTTTGTTTTCATTCGTGTTGGGGGGCGGGGGTAGGGGGTGGGGGGGGGGGAATGTGACCCCCAAATCCCTAACGCAACAAGAGCGAATATGACCAACATCATGTTTCAGAAATGTTAGAAAAAACACATTCACACGAATGAACCTCAAAATTTCAAGCGAAGATGGAATGCTTTACAATCCTGAAATGATTCTCTTTGTATTTTATTGATTTATTTATATTTCTATCTATTTATTTATTAATTCATTACTTATTCCTTTTTTATAACTGATATCTCCATTTTGTGTGTCCTTTCTTCTGAAGCCTCCTTCAAATGAACGCCATATGTTTTGGAGGCTTGAATCTCATGTCAATACCTAGGTTTGTTCCAAAGGAATATAGGTTTATCTCCTGAATAATAATAATAATAATAATAATAATAATAATAATAATAATAATAATAATAATAATAATAATAATAATAATATTTCTTTGGATGCTCGAATCTCATGTCAATGCTTAAGCTTGTTCCAAAGGAATATAGGTTTATCTCCTGAATAATAATAATAATAATAATAATAATAATAATAATAATAATAATAATAATAAATGTCATGGCTTGCTTGTTCCAAAGGAATATAGGTTTATCTCCAGGGTAAATACAACAAAGGAATATAGGTTTATCTCCTGAATAATAATAATAATAATAATAATAATAATAATAATAATAATAATAATAATAATAATAATAATAATAATGTGGCGTGGTTGTTGAAACGGTATCAGGGTAAATACAACAAAGGAATATAGGTTTATCTCAAGAATAATAATAATAATAATAATAATAATAATAATAATAATAATAATAATAATAATAATAATAATAATAATAATAATAATATGCCGTGGTTGTTGAAACGGTACCAGGGTAAATACGACAAGATTCGTTACGTCTGCCTCTTCATTCACTCAGCTACCCATTTTTTTTTTTTTTTTTTTTGGAAAAAACTTATATTTCCGTTCGTTCAAAGGATTTTTTTTTTTACCAGTGCAAGTGATTTAAATAACTGGAAACGTTTTCTGCTGAAAAAAGTGAAATGTTTACATGTCTGTCAGAGCTGGAATGAATGATTCCCTCTCTCTCTCTCTCTCTCTCTCTCTCTCTCTCTCTCTCTCTCTCTCTCTCTCTCTCTCTCTCTCTCTCTCTCTTTTCGTAGTTTATATGCCAGGACATCTAAATACATATATATAAGAAGAGAACATTACCAGCTTAATGATCTCTCTCTCTCTCTCTCTCTCTCTCTCTCTCTCTCTCTCTCTCTCTCTCTCTCTCTCTTCGTAGTTTACATATAAGTACATTTAAGCACATATGCAAATATAGAGAGGGAACATTACGAGCTAAATGATTCTCTCTCTCTCTCTCTGAACAAAACATTACCAACTTACTCCTTTTTGTAGCCCACAAAATTTACATAAAATTGATTCCATAAAATAACCATAAACTCTGAAGTTGGATAAAACCTGCCCCATTTAATGCCACGGTTAACCGCCGGGGCAGAGGAAATATTTATGAAGGACCATTTATATTCCCTCTACAGTTTTTATGGTCGCAGATGAAGCAGAAAACTATAGAGAAGAAAATGGCCTCTCATTATTTATTATTAGATGAAGTGGGGACGAGTTTGCACTTTATATATCAACTGGAACCTCGAGAGTTCAAGCGAAGATGCATTGCGTTACTACCCTAAAGGAATGATCCTTGTATTTTATAATTTAAGTACGTTTATATCTATTTAGTTATTAATTTTTTTGTTTATTTTTTTACCTTTTCTGATAACTGATCTGTTCTTTCTGTATTTCATATAACTTTATGTTACTTCTTTCAAATCAAATAAGCACCATAATATTCTTTGGAAGCTTGAGTTTCAAGTCAATGGCCTCTAGAATGGATTACTTGTATTCATTATTAAGTTAACTTTAGTTTTTGATGGCTCCTCAATATCACTGGTGCAATGTCACATAGCCCACCTGTATAAGAATATAAAAATAGTATTTCCTTTAACGGCTTCAGCTTTCTATGTCCTGAAAGACTGGTTCAAAATATAGAACTCATTAGCCTTTGATGTTAGAAGTCTCTTAGCTAAACAATACCTCTACTCACAAAAGGCCATCATTATTTCTCATATTGTTTATCAGAACTTGGATTGCAGTGTAAAAAGATTTGAGTGGAAATATTTATGTAAAAAAAGATAAATAAAACTAGTAAAGATAATTTTATTGAAAGATTTATAAAATTCATATTCTTCATTATTGCTACAAATTAGATGAATGATTCAATCCTTACTTACAAATAGCAGCTTCCTGTATACCATTAATCATGTAGATTTACTATATTAATAATTGAAAAAGCAAATATTAACTTCCTGTGTATACTAATGATATGGATATCCTTAAAATTAATTACCTCAGAAGGTAAGATACAACTTCATGCAAAATTTTACAGGTTATATCCAACGAAAAATAAAATTTGTTTTTTTCGTTCCTTCCTAATATATCATGAGAATGTGGCCTCAGCAACGCCGTAAACCCATATTGCATGTCAAAAAATTACTCAGGCCGAGTCGTAAGTATTTATTTACGATGTTTCCGTCTTTTGGGGTTCGGCATTTTTCACGGGGGGTCGAAAATAGCCCGAAAATATTTCGTGACTAACAAGACCCTTCTTTTTCTCCCAAGAAGCTGAAAGAACTCACGAAGTTTTTCCACTTCCGTTTTGTTATATACTCTCTCTCTCTCTCTCTCTCTCTCTCTCTCTCTCTCTCTCTCTCTCTCTCTCTCTCTCTTTGATAATCTCACAATATTTTGGAGGTTAATCGGGTCCATTCTAAGCTCAATTTTTTTTTCTGTTTTTCACGGTGTAATTCTTGACTTTAAATAATTGCTAATGATTGGTAATATCCATTAAATGAAGATTGTTTTAGAATTTCTTTACAAATTATATATAATTTTCTTTATTACAAATTATATATTTTTTTAATAAACAGTTTTCACTAAAGACGGTTTTCACATCTGTTATAAACATCTGTTCTTAATTTATTGCCCGCACATTCCCTAATATGGTAGTAGCTAGAAATTCTCTCTCTCTCTCTCTCTCTCTCTCTCTCTCTCTCTCTCTCTCTCTCTCTCTCTCTCTCTCTCTCTCTCTCTCTCAGCTATGGAACTGAATTTTTATCAACAGTCATCTTTAAGCTTAAAGTAAACGCTTTACATATAGAGCTCGCGTTCGGCTGGGAAACCTTTTGGCAAAAACCGTGTGTATGCATTAATGAACACAAGTCCGCTCACATACACAAACATATACATAGATCTATGCATAGATCTATACACAGTAATACAGTTTCCCCTCATACTAGTCATGAAGAATATGAGTTTAAGTTCCAATTATTGTCGGTGCATTTGTTATACATAATTCCCTTTGGGGGTAAATTATCCTTGAGGTATGATGAATTTCATATTGACATTAAATATCTGTGGTTTATTATTTGACAGTTCAAAAAGATCACAGGTAAAAGTGGCGTCAGACTATAAAATTTAGGAGTTTATGTATGGATTATGTATGTGTAATGCACACACACACACACACATATATATATATATATATATATATATATATATATATATATATATATATATATATATATATATATATATATATATATATATATATATATATATATATATATATATATAGGCCTATATATATATATATATATATATATATATATATATATATATATATATATATATATATATATATATATATAATATATATATATAAATATATATATATATATATATATATATATATATATATATATAAAATTATTTGTGTACATATGTACGTATGTGTATATGTAAAAACCTACACAAATCACGAAGCTTTTGGTGTGGTTTATACATACGCAAATCGCTGTTTGCGTTCTCCTAGAAGACGCAAGAAATGTAGACAACAAAATCATCTTCATGGGGTCTGTAATCTCACTTCCAATCCTTAGCAGATTTATTGAGCTCATGGGAAAACCTCCGTCACAAAGGCTGAAATTATTGTCCTTTGTGAGTTGGACCACTAACTGTCGCAAAGATGCATCGTACGTTAAATTTATCACATCTGGCAGAAGCGAATGACTGGGTCTAATCTTATATTGTACGAGTAATCGTGTAGAGAACATGCATGATTAATACGATTTAGTTTTCTGGGAAAGAAAACTATTGTGGCGGCTTTGTCTATCCGTCCGCATTTTTTTTCTGTCCGCAGTCATATCTTAAAAACTGCTGAGACTAGAGGGCTGCAAATTGATATGTTGATCATCCACCCTCCAATCATCAAACATACCAAACTGCAGCCTTCTAGCCTCAGTAGTTTTTATCTTAATTAAGATCAAAGTTAGCCTTAATCGTGCGTCCGTCAACGATATAAGACAGGCCACCACCCGGCTATGGTTAAAGTTTCATGGGCCGCAGGTCATACAGCATTATTCCGAGACCACCGAAAGACGGATCTATTTTCGGTGGCCTTGATTATACGCTGTACAGAAACTTCGCTGCATTTTTTACTTGTTATGATTTGTTCTTAGGGAACATTTATTTAGTTCTGTTCTAAAAATATTCAGTTGTTCTGTCTGGCGAATATAAGGTGAATAAAAGTCGGTATGTGTATTCTATGGTCTACGAATTCTTCATTGGATAATTTTTACCATTTTTATCGATGCTTTTAAAAGTAATTTTTATTTTATGTTATAAACCAAAAATGATAAAAAATTTTATTGTTTGTTTATATTCTTTCAAAAGTATTTCTTGATCATACAAGCCAAAAGTAAAAAAAAAAATCATTAATTTTATATACATTCTTTTGAAAGTAATTCTTGTAATTAGATATTATAAGCCAAAGATTATAAAAAAATCATTATTTTTATATATGCTTTTAAAAGTATTTTTTTATTATTAGATGTTTTTGAAATTAATTTTTGTTATTAGATATTATAAGCCAAAGATTACAAAAAAAATTTCATTATTTTTATAGATTCTTTTAAAAGTATTTTTTTTATTATATTTAAGCCAATAGTAAAAAAATATAGATTTCTAGTTGTTAGATATTAAAAGCCAAAAATGAAAAAAAAAATATTTTTACAGATTCTCCTAAAAGTATTTCTCATTGTTAGGTGTTAATCCTATCGTTTCTACCAGAGTGGACTTTGAAATAACGTGACAATACCATTGACAAATATATATAAAAAAAAACATTCTAAAGGCACAAATTACCACACTAATATTTTACCTCCAGGGAGGATAACAATTGATTTTCAGTGAAAGATAAAAAGAGCAGAAAAAAATAAGAATTAACTTTTATTTCCCCAGATTCAAGAGGGCTTGACTTTAATCGCCTTCCGAAAAATATATAGACTGTTTTTCCGATGGAGGGTCTCCTTAGGTAGAAGGTAAAGTGATTTCACCGTTGTCGATTCTTCTGTTTGTTTTTGTTTTTGTTTTGTTAGTTTTCTGTAAAAGAAAACTATTGTGCCGGCTTTGTCTGTCCGTCCGCACTTTTCTCTGTCCGCACTTTTACTGTCCGCCCTCAGATCTTAAAAACTACTGATGCTAGAGGGCTGCAAATTGATATGTTGATCATCCACCCTCCAATCCACCCTCAAATTGCAGCCCTCTAGCCTCAGTAATTTTTATTTTATTTCATGTTAAAGTTAGCCATAATCGTGCTTCTGGCAACGATATAGGCCCAGTCACCACCTGGCCGTGGTTAAAGTTTCATGGGCCGCGGCTCGTACAGCATTATACCGAGACCACCGAAAGATAGATCTATTTTCAGTGGCCTTGATTATACGCTGTACCGGCTGTAAAGAAAACTCGATTGCGCCGAAGAAACTTCGGCGCATTTTTTACTTGGTTCTTTTTGCAATACTTATAATGCTTCCTTATTTTCTTAGTATAGTAGTCTAATGCCTACTGAATTACTAAAATATTTCTCTGATTTATTTATACCTTCCGATACATTATCAAGAATTCTCTCTCTCTCTCTCTCTCTCTCTCTCTCTCTCTCTCTCTCTCTCTCTCTCTCTCTCTCTCACATGCCTGTTGAGTCGGTGAATATTCATCTAAATTATTTATACCTTCCGATACATTATCAAGAATTCCTCTCTCTCTCTCTCTCTCTCTCACACATGCCTGTTGAGTTGGTGAATATTTATCTAAATTATTTATACCTTCCGATACATTACCAAAAATTCC
>NC_089797.1:2530000-2540000 GCF_040412425.1 Macrobrachium rosenbergii
TTTCTAGAAGTCTCAAGTTTTCTTAGTTCGAAAACGAAAGCTATATTTTGCTTTCTTGTGTCTGTATTCAGCTTTGCTCTGTTTAGCCAGTAAATAAAGTTTCTTTGGCAGCAAACATTTGTAGCGCAAACGTAAGGGATTAAAAAGAAACATTGGATTCAAATAAAAAGAAAAACATTTCCTTATACAAAGCTGTTTATCAGTTGATGTCCCCATTGGAGATTCCGGGAGCAAACTATTTATGACTTTATAAATCATTAAAGATCCATTTGAGGGAGAAAGCTCACTATTTCCTATCATTCATGATGATTGTATTGTTCATTATTATCATATGAATGTGATAATATGAATAGGGATTAGCTTTCGATTTTAATATATATATATATATATATATATATATATATATATATATATATATATATATATATATATATATATATATATATATATATATATATATATATATATATATATATATATATATATATATATATATATATAATATATATATATATATATATATATATATATATATATATATATATATATATATATATATATATATATATATATATATATATATATATATATATAATAGCTAACAGTAATTCCACATAGTTCCGAACTTAAACTAAGCTATACTTTACACTTAGAATTCAGTTTGATAAATATATCTAAAACTAGAAGAAGAAGAAGAAGTAGAAGAAGAAGAAGAAGAAGAAGAAGAAGAAGAAGAAGAAGAAGAAGAAGAATACAGAATTTAGGCCAAAGGCCAAGCACTGAGACCTATGAGGTCATTCAGCGCTGAAACGGAAACTGACAGTAAAAGGTTTGAAAGGTGTACCAGGAGGAAAACCTCAAAGCAGTTGCAATATGAATCAATTGTTGGGAGAGGGTTGAGGAAAGTAAGGTGGGAGAAAGAGAATATGAACGGAGGTACAGTAAAAGGAATGAAAGGGGTTGCAGTTAGGGGCCGAAGGGACGCTGCAAAGTACCTTAAGTAATGCCTACAGTGCACCGCATGAGGTGCACTGACGGCCCTACCCCGTTACGGAGTCGAAAACTGTAGCACGTTTAAAATGCTAGCATAAGGAAACATAATCATAACGAGTAGTTGGTAAATGCATAAGTCAGCCAAGTTTGGTTCCGGGAAGTTGAGGTGTGACTATAAATAATGTAAATACTGCTGAAATTCAACATAAATTAATAATTCGAGGCTAGGATTTATCAGCAGCTATAAAAAATTTCATTAAAATTCCTTCTGAATTATAGAGTTTCAGTGCCCATAAAAATCATCCGATTTAAATCTGTTAGAAATTGTGCACTTATTATCAGAATGCTCACTAAATATTCAGGGGAATTTGTTCAGGTGCCATTTGAAAGTTTATGAGTTAATGATTTTCCTTCCATCAAATAATTGAAGTTTTCTTCACTGTACAAACGAGTTCGTTGTCTCCTGAAGTAATCTCATTAGAATCTTCAAATCCAGCTTTGAATCTAATGGGAAACAATAGACAATTTAAAAACTGACAAAGAATAGATTTAGCCTAACGTGAATTGAATTGAATATAGAATTTATGACAAAGGTCAAGCACTGGGACCTATAAGGTCACTCAGCGCTGAAACGGAAATTGACAGTAAAAAGATTTGAAAGGTGTAACAGGAGGAAAACCTCAAAGCAGTTGCACTATGAATCAATTGTTGGGAGAGGTTGGAAAGTAAGATGGAAGAAAGAGAATATGAAAGGAAGTACAGCTTGTAAAAATAATCTTTTGGGGTTTTACGATTAATGGCCAAGTATTCATATAAATTATACTCAAAATATTTTAACGCTGGAATGATATAATTTCCCGTTACCATTTTCAGCTCCAACACAGAACTCGACACGTGGCGATGGATTTATTAATAATTTTTATCATAAATATGTTTCTCATCCTGAACTAGGTTGTGTTATGAGCCCATGAAAACTGGTTTTTGTAAAAAAAAAAAATTCCTTAAGGGAATTTCCTCTGGAGATAATATTCTGATGTTGGCAGCTGAATATCATTTCAATGTTAATGTTTCACAAATATCGCTGAGGTTGCCTTGGTAGATGTACAAGTCGACCACGAGGAAAAATCTCGTTGAGGAAAGTTTGGAATTGAATATGCAGAGCCATGGAGAGAGAGAGAGAGAGAGAGAGAGAGAGAGAGAGAGAGAGAGAGAGAGAGAGAGAGAATGGAAAATACAAAGAGAGAGAGAGAGAGAGAGAGAGAGAGAGAATGTAAAATACAATGCCACAAAGAGAGAGAGAGAGAGATTATGAAATGTAAAATACAAAGCTACAGAGAGAGAGAGAGAGAGAGAGAGAATGTAAAATACAAAGCTACAGAGAGAGAGAGAGAGAGAGAGAGAGAGAGAGAGAGAGAGAGAGAGAGAGAGAGAGATTTAATATACAAAACCACAGAGAGAGAGAGAGAGAGAGAGAGAGAGAGAGAGAGAGAGAGAGAGAGAGAGAGAGAGAGAGATGTGGAATGGAAAATACAATGCCACAGAGAGAGACAGACAGACAGACAGAGAGATGTAATATAAAAAGCCAGAGAGAGAGAGGAGAGAGAAATGTGAAATGGGGTACACAAAACCAGAGAGAGAGAGAGAGAGAGAGAGAGAGAGAGAGAGACCACGATGCATCAACTGAGGCTTTCAGAGTATTAAGCTGTTCCATTTGATGCTCCGTTAAGCCCGCCTTTGACAATCACCTTTGACTAGCCGAATAACGAGAATGTAATAAGCCTTATTTTCATAAACAGTCAATATATGAAAAAGTAATGTGAATAATGTGAATTCCGTTTATCATTTTCCCAAACAGCTATTATACAAAAAGTTAATACCAAGAATATGCATTCCACAGTTTATTCCCATTATTAGTTTTCTGAAAAAGGAAACTATTGTGCCGGCTTTGTCTGTCCGTCCGCACTTTATTCTGTCCGGGTTTTTTTGTCAGCACGTTTTTCTGTCCGCACTTTTTCTGTCCGCACTTTTTCTGCCCGCACTTTTTTCTGTCCGCGCTTTTTCTGTCCGCACTTTTTCTGCCCGCACTTTTTTCTGTCCGCACTTAATTCCCTCCGCACTTTTTTCTGTCCGCACTTTTTCTGTCCGTCCTCAGATCTTAAAAACTACTGAGGCTTGAGGGCTGCAAATTGGTATGTTAATCATCCACCCTCCAATCATCAAACATACCAAATTGCCAAGGTTAAAGATAGCCCTAATCGTCTTCTACTAACGATTTAGTATAGGCCATCACCGGGTCGTATTTATAGTTTCATGGGCCGCGGCTCATACAGCATTATACCGAGACCACCGAAAGATAGATCTATTTTCGGTGGCCTTGGTTATACGATGTACAGAAAACTCGATTGCGCCGAAGAAAGTTCGGCGCATTTTTTACTTGTTATACTCATTGCCAATTCTAGGCCATGACATACTTCCAGTCCTTCAGCTGTTGTCATATCACGTATGTCCTTCCTTATAAATATTCTACACTTATTAGTTGACTGAATTTCTCATTCGGAGATGGACACAACATGGCCACATCTGGTGTTGCCTAAATCATCTTGAAAAAATTTTTTTTTTATAAATTTCCGTGGTATGCAGTTTACAATGATGGCATAGATAAGCCATAAGTGAGGAGAGAGTCTATTGGAAGAGAAACAGTAAAATAAATTACTTAAACCTTACATATTATTTAGTGATTTGCAATACCATGAGTTAAAAAAATACTCACAGTAGCATGGTTCTTGAAATAGAGAAACAAATCCACAGTTATTTAAAAATAAATCTCTACAGACAGCTTTGGTGAATCTGTCGATTCCCTTTCCAAAACAGATTCCTGAAAGCTCTCTGTAGAGATTTATTTTTAAATATAAGTACTCTTAAATAACTGTGTATTTGTTTCTCCAATACCATGAGTGTCATCTAATTATATTATCTTATAGGCCTTCGAATTGTTTCCTAATTAGCTGACACAACTGAGATCCATGATAAATTTGCCTTTTGTAAATATGCATTTATTGACATGAATTATTTCAAAATTGATTGAAAAATAAGATCCCTTTTAATTTTTCAAATCGTGTATATCGGTCAAATCTTTTCAAAATTAGTTATCAGATAAAATAACCCCTTTTTTTATTCAATCAAGTATATCAATAAATTTTTTTTAACAATCTTTTTTTTTTATTCGCATGAAAGTCATCAAAGTCCTTGCTAAAAAAGAAGTGATTTCCATATTTGGGATCACTGTCAAATTTCCTCTGGCCCATTTGCAAGATAACCCACTTGGATGAGGGACTAAGCTTAACCTAAATCTTTGAAATAGGAATATCTACTGAATAACTGGCAGGCGAGTCAGCACAGTGGGAGGAATATCAATGGTTGCCACTCGCTCATTTAAAATGAAATTTCGAGAGCTGCCAATAAATAATGAGGCAATATATCTTTGCCAAATGTCCTTTTATAATATCCGCTTGGCTCGGAATGCCTCAGGCACATTTCACATCTGATCTAAGAGAACTTTCTAAGGCTCACAGAAACGGGAGAAGTTTGCGCAGAGAATTTTGGTTCTGTTCCAGTGATGCGTTTGCATGTCATGACTTTGATTTATGTCTCGACTGCTAATCATTCGATCTATTGTTTTTAAATTTTAGAAATAATGTTTCCTGGATATTATAAAAGACTAAAAAGATAATACACTTGGCATTTAATATTTCTAAGGGAATGCTAGGTGCACAGAACTGAAAATGGCAACTATTTGTAAGCTGACAGGACTTTGGCTCCATTGTAGCAAACGAAATTAAATAACATATCTGCTGATTTCATCTTTAAAATAACTGTATATGGACAAATTTCATCAGTTTTTTTTTTTTTGGCCTATTTTCAAATCACGGCACAACAGGGTGTCAACGACATCTGCTGGCTTTGATAACGAAAAACTTACATTTTTCACGAGGTTTGTTTTCTTATATACATTCGGTCTTGCAAGGATATTAAAGTTATAAAGGCTGGTATCGAGAGCGTTTTGCTCTAATACCGCATTTTTATCATCCATTCGGAACCCGGCAACGCCCCGTAAAATCCCAGATAGGGAAGAAAGCAAGGCATAAAGGAAAACTCAGATGAGCAGGAAAGACGCAAAAAAGACAATAAACGGGAACTAACGAGGAATCATCCGAACTATCGCAAGAAGATTGCGACCAAGTTGCGACGAGAATTTTTAATAAAAGAAAAATAAAATAAAGGAAGGACGGAGGTTGCTGGTAGAGAGAGAGAGAGAGAGAGAGAGAGAGAGAGAGAGAGAGAGAGAGAGAGAGAGAGAGAGAGAGAGAGAGAGCATAGCAGATAACCCCCAAGAACTCAGGTGTTAAACTGGAGATAGAGAGTCGTATTCCTTGTTGACAAAAGTCCTTGAAGTCAGGCAAGGACATAAAACTGGGAATTCAGAGCCGCTTCCATCTGATTCTTCTGTCAGAACAGACCCATAAAAGTTTCAGAGGAACCTGATCTGACTGCGTATGTGTGTATTTACCCGCGTGCGTGAGCGTGTTGTCTTGTGCGTGCGTCATGTTATTCTGTTGCTTGGTAAAAACATGTAAACATTAGTCTTTTTCAATTTACATAACAAGTATTTCTCTTCCACAGTGATAAACTTTTAAGGTTTTTTCATATTAGTATTTATCGTTTCATCTTCGCACTTTCTGTTTACTTCTGTTCACATCTATTCTGTCCCACAGGGGGTACTGCCACCAGTGCACCTCATGCGGTGCACTGTAGACATTACTTTAGGTTCTTTGCAGCATCCCTTGGGCCCGCAACTGCAACCCCTTTCATTTCTTTTACTCCACCTCCATTCATATTCTCTTTCTTCCATCTTGCTTTCCATAACCCTAACAATTGATTTATGGTGCAACTGTGAGGTTTTCCTCCTGTTACACCTTTCAAACCTATTTATCCCCAATTTCCCTTTCAGCTCTGAATGACCTCATCAGTCCCAGCGCTTGGCCGTTGAGATGAATTCCATATTCCATTCTATTCCGTATATGTGTTCTCAGCTTTCTCCTCACCCTAAACAGTTCCTCGTTGGCCAGGTCGGTATAGATCTCGGATAGCACACTGCTGGACCCGCGTTCGAATCTCCGGCCGGCCAATGAAGAATTAGAGGAATTTATTTCTGTGTGACAGAAATTCATTTCTCGCTATAATGTGGTTCGGATTCCACAATAAGCTGTAGGTCCCGTTGCTAGGTAACCAACTGGTTCTTAGCCACGTAAAACAAGTCTAATCCTTCGGGCCAGCCCTCTCTAGGAGAGCTGTTATTCAGCTCAGTGGACTGGTTAAACCAAGGTATGCTTAACTTTTTTTCCTCACCCAAAGCGTATAAAACTCTCTCACTAGCCTCTGCAAATACTCTTCAGTATCACCAGTCATCAAAACACTGGTAGTTATCGCCAATGAGAAAAACAAAGAAAATTCTAAGAGAATTTTCAACAGAAACTACAATATCAGCTTTTGGGTCTCACTGGTTTCATTAGACATTCGGAACTGCTAATATCTGGCTAGGTCAGTACGCAAACGATTTTGGCTAGGATGTTTGTCTTCAGATAAGTGGGACTTTACGATTCGTCTGTGCTTTCAAGTTTATTTATTGGGGAAACGAAATTTATCGGTGGGCCACGAACCCTTTCCTGATGGGAAGGGGTACACTTGGAAAAGAAGCTGAACTTTCAAAATGCATTTTATTGTATTTTGATTTTCTGTTTGTGTGGTGGTCTTAATTTTGCTGTGAGTAATTCCCAGCACCTACAATCCTTGAGAACTCTCTCTCTCTCTCTCTCTCTCTCTCTCTCTCTCTCTCTCTCTCTCTCTCTCTCTCTCTCTCTCTCTCTCTCATGTGTGTGGCTGCAGTGATATTCAATACTTTTCAATCTCTTTCACTCTAGTCTCTTTCTCTCTTGTATATGAACGGAATTCTATAAGTATTTTTAAATTCTCTCTTAGTGTTATTCAATACTCTCTCTCTCTCTCTCTCTCTCTCTCTCTCTCTTCTCTCTTGTATATGAAGGGAATTATATTCAGTATGTTTAAATCTCTCTCTCTCTCTCTCTCTCTCTCTCTCTCTCTCTCTCTCTCTCTCTCTCTCTCTCTCTCTCCTGTATATGACTGGAATTGTATTCAGTATTTTTAAATCTCTCTCTCTTGTACATGAATGGAATAATATTCAGCATTTTTATAAATCTCTCTCTCTCTCTCTCTCTCTCTCTCTCTCTCTCTCTCTCTCTCTCTGCGCATGGGCCTTTTCCTGAAGAAACTTATAAACTTATACATCTCGCAAGCATCATCTGTCAGCCCTAATGAACCATTAAAATCTAAACGACGCTGAGAGGCGAAGACCGCCACAATTTTGAATTTCCCCGAGAGCATCAAAGTCCAGGGAAAGCCGTTGTACAAATAATCTTCATCGGAAGAAATCCCCGTTGCTCATCTCTCATTGCAATCTCTCAGAGGTCTCTCCCATTTCTTAGACGAGCCCAGGAGAGAGAGAGAGAGAGAGAGAGAGAGAGAGAGAGAGAGAGAGAGAGAGAGAGAGAGAGAGAGAGAGAGAGAGATTTAAAAGTACTGAATATAATTCCATTCACATACAAGAGAGGGAGCAGGGAGATTTAAGAATACTGAATATAATTCCATCCATATACAAAGAGAGAGAGAGAGAGAGAGAGAGAGAGAGAGAGAGAGAGAGAGAGAGAGAGAGAGATATTTAAAAATACTGAATATAATTCCATTCTTATACAAGAGAGGGAGAGAGAAAAAGATAGAGATATTTAAAAATACTGAATATAATTCCATTCATATACAAAAAGAGAGAGAGAGAGAGAGAGAGAGAGAGAGAGAGAGAGAGAGAGAGAGAGAGAGAGAGAGAGAGAGACCGAAAAGTATTGACTATGCAAGACCTAGGGATGGAAGTGTGATATTCCTAACAATTGTCATGCTAGCTACTTTTACTAAAAATAATAATAATGGTGAAGAAATCCAAAATGATGTAAATTTAAATATATATTAGAAATATATATACAAAAGAGTTTTCCAGAATCTAGGTTCTCGAAAACTCTCGTTTGTGTATAGATTTCTAATATGTATTTACATTTACGCCAGTGTGGAGTTCACCATTGTAGTGACTCATGTTATGGGATTTTTATGAATAATATTAGTGGATAATAATTCGTCTCAAGGTGTATATATACTTAAAGCTCTTTAACTACAGAACCTTTATCATGTTTACACTCAGGAATATCCATATAAACTGACCTTTTATAGGTCTGACTCCATCAACAGTATATTAATAATAAATCTTTATGACACTGAATACAAATGACATATATCACCCCAACCTCTCTCTCTCTCTCTCTCTCTCTCTGTTTAAATTCTCTACGATGAGGAATTTATTCTAATCAAGTTTTCTATTTTAGTGGCGCGGTTATAAATAATCTCTCCGCTAAATCAACTGAGTTCACCGTCTTGTCGCACAAATTCAGATCATCCTCGAAATGATTTTCCTACAGATAATCAGATCTGACATTTAACAGGGACCGTATCTATATTTGCCTACAACGAAGAAAAAAAAATATAGTTATCTCGTCCTTACACTTACTTGGAAATCAGAATTGATGTCATTTTCACGACGCTTGCAAAAGCATGTAGCAAGCACATGCAGTGCTTTAATAGGGCTGCAATAATTGACGGATTTAATTGCCTCATAATTGCAGAAGATCGAGCAAATGCATGACATACTAGATTATACAGCCACGCTAATTGTGAGAGTAACCAATTATCAACAGAATTATCATGATTGCATGTTATAAAATGGCTGATAATTTTTTTAATAATAAAATTCAGGTATATCGTGTCAATCACGTATTCAGTAATTTATTGTTGAATGGACAAATACATCACAGATAGCATTTAATGTATTATCTCTAGTTCATAAAACTGTATCACAATACGAAAATATTAAAATTATAATTATATTTTATCGTATGATTAGATTATCGTATTGATTCGGGCCACCACGTGGCCACTTCCAGTCCTTTTTCCAGAGAGGGAATTCGATATATTTTTTATCAAAATAGAGGACCTGACGCCATCTATTGGATGGACGACAGCATTTTAAAACGTGGGGGAGAAAGGTCTCAGATATTTGTTATAATTCCTTTTTTCTCACAAACTAAACGCTCAAATGGACTGGAATATCTACAGTACCATTTTATTAGAATAACGTTCCCTTGCAAGCAAATATTTTAACTTAATATAATGGTGATTAGGAGTTTATAATCTCAAGTGACGATTCGTTTCACCCACACCAAAAATCCCTTCGCCCAACTTAACGCCGAGTAGGTCCAGGAATACCAACAAAATAATAGGCATTCATGTGTTGTCACTGAGAAGTATAAAACGATTCTGTAAGCGTATAAAAGCATAAAAGACAAACTTTAATCATCTATCAACTCTAGCTTGTTGAATTATAAATAAAGTGGTACATTTACTTGGTTCTTCTTCGTCTAAAACCTGCCAAGTTGGCAATTCTGACTGCAACGTGTCCAAGGAATGTAAACAAAACCAACAAAAAATTTAGAATTTCGTGTTATCATTGAGAAGTATACAACGATTATCAGGACAATTTAAAAGTATAAGAAACAGACTTTTATTATTTATTATTTTCAGCTTGTTAAATAATATTTAAAGTTTTACATTAACGGGGGATTCCTTCTTTTAGAATCAAGTAGGTTGGCAGTTCCAATTGCATCGCCTCCATGGAGAGAAAACAACTCGGTTCTTTTAGGGTTTTTCGTTGCCCGAATGTTTCCATTTGAAGCAGAGAACGATAATATATTCTAGCTCACTGCCATATGGAATTAAAAACCCGAATGAATGCATAAATGATTCATGAGTAGTTCAATAATGTCGAATGTCTCCA
>NC_089797.1:2545000-2552500 GCF_040412425.1 Macrobrachium rosenbergii
TGCTTTAGGAGGAAAGTTCGTGCTTTCGACGAACCAACTTTCTTTTTCATTTCCTTTTTTTTTGGAGAGAATCGAGATCCCAGAATTTTCGTGGCCGGACGAAAGGAATTGAGGGATTAGCCTTACACAAACACCAACAACGCTTTCTCTGCTTTCACTGCTTTCTCTTTCCCTTTCTCTTGCAAGAGGGATTCTCCTTCCTCTTCCCAAAAGAGGAAAGTTTGGGGCTAAATATAAAAAAGAAGGCTGGGTAAGTTTTGGTTAAATGGGATTGGAGAATAATCGGTTGGGCGGTAAAAAATGAAAGTTTTATATATTTTTTTAAGGGCAACCTTTTTTTTTTTATAAAATTTTAAATTGATTTTTATACTTTGTAGTTTAAAGAAATGACTCCCAAATATAACTATATTTTTTATCAGTTACTTGTAAAATCATTCTTTAACCACAATAGCATATCCTGAATTTAATAGCATTACTTACTGATAAAGATAAATTCGTGTATTCAAAATTTCATCAGTATCTCACTATAATTTATTTTTTTTACTTTTTATTGAAAGGATTACAATTACATTATTTACAATTACAATATTTACAATATGGCTCCAGTATACATCAACGCAGTATACATAGCCTGTGTTGATGTATACTGTAACCATATTGTAAATATTGTAACTGTAAATAATGTTTAATCCTTTCAATAAAAAGTTTAAAAAAATAAATTATAGTGAGATACTGATGAAATATGGAATATATACAACAATACAATACTGTTTTAGACCCTACAAATTTAATGCTTATAACCTGCACATTAATTGCAAAGCAATGCACAATAGTTACTGGAATTATCATTGTTGTTGGTTGTAATGATTAAGGTTCCAGGATATAAAACAGATTTATTTTTCGTTTGGAAAAACAATAAACACTTTATTATACCCAAATAATTCAACTTGCTATTTTTTTAGCTATTGAGAGAATTGTAATTATTAGGATATAAGAATAATGAAACTAATGATTATCAGAATCCCATAAGCACTAGCGGATCTAGAAAAATTTATGGGGGGGACACCAATTTTCATATTTATATATATATATATATATATATATATATATATATATATATATATATATATATATATATATATATATATATATTTTTTATTTTTTTAATAGATTTTTTCCCATTTTAATACCTTTCATTTATGGTATTATTATCTAAATCTTCAGTCTTATAATTTTGTCATTATCTTTCATGGGGTTCCACGTGCCCAGGGAACCCTCCCCCCCCCCTTCCCTGGAACTGCCAGTGACCATAAACCCAGTGAGGTTATGTCTGCACCTTGAATTTGCAACCTGGAGAAATTTTGAAAAGTCAAAAGTTTATTTTATATGCATGCCAAATATTTTCACGTGTTTTTGTGTTCCATGGCGGTCAAAAGGTCCGGGAGAAAACAAAAATGAAAACATTTTTGAAAAATCTGCTCAAAGAACTTTTCCATGGCGATGATAATGTATTTCAGTGTGGTTTTCGGAAAAACAATTTGGAATTATGAAGAATACTGGGATTTTTCTGTATGAGCTTGTAAATAAGATAAGATAATATATGATATCTATATATATATATATATATATATATATATATATATATATATATATATATATATATATATATATATATATATATATATATGTATGTACATTTCTGACTCACATCAGGATGGAACCCAGGTCTTTCAAATGAAAGACCAGGCCCCTGACAACCATGCCACACAAGTCATAAAAGTAGTTGGAACCTGAGTTGCCAGATGTCTGGGCTTTCATTTGAAAACCTGGGTTCTGATCCTGATGTGAGTCAGAAATTTATTTCTGTTCCACACGTGATTGTGTGTCGATTATTTCTATATATATATATATATATATATATATATATATATATATATATATATATATATATATATATATATATATATTATATATATATATATAAACTATTGCCTACTGCTTGTCATTTCCTCAGATTCACAGGGACTTGCGGACTCTTAGAAAAAAAATAATAAACGACAGGGCGACTTCGGAATCGGCGAAATGGTTGGGCGACTTTTCATCCTGTCGCCCTGAATGCTTGATCCATGAAAGTCTTCCAAGACACTGAGTCTCCCAAAAGCTGTATTACGGAGAATGGGAGAGACCCAGTTCCTGGGTATTGCTGCCAAATTCCTCGGTGGAAGCATTCGCTTTGTGGTGGCTCTGTGGGGCTTCCTGAGTTATGAACTGACTTTGGTCTATTTTTTTTTTTTTTTTTTTGAGCTTTTTAGTTTTCTGTAAAAGAAAACTATTGTGCCGGCTTTGTCTGTCCGTCCGCACTTTTTTTTTTGTCCGCACGTTTCTGTCCGCCCTCCGTTCTTAAAAACTACTGAGGCTAGAGGGCTGCAAATTGGTGTGTTGATCATCCACCCTCCAATCATCAAACATACCATATTGCAGCCCTCTGACCTCAATAGTTTATATTTTATTTAATGTTAACGTTAGCCATAATCGTGCTTCTGGCAACGATATAGGAAGGCCACCACCGGACAGTGGTTAAAGACTCATGGACCGCGGCTCATACAGCATTATACCGAGACCACCGAAAGATAGACCGATTTTCAGTGGCCTTGATTAAACGCTGCACAGAAAACTCGATTGCGCCGAAGATACTTAGGCCCTTTTTTTTTTACTTGTTATATATATTTATCAAAACATCTTTTCCGTAAAACATTTAAGAGAACATTTCAAATAGCTGCTTCAGTTTCCACGAATTTAGGCCAAGGGCCAAGCACTGGGACCTACGAGGTCATTCAGCGCTGAGAGGCAAATTGAGAGTGAAAAGGCTTGAAAGGTGTAACAGGAGGAAAACCTCTCAGCTGCTCTATGAAACAAGGGTTAGGAGAGACTGGACGGCAAGACGGAAGATAGAGAATATGAATGGAGGTACAGTAAAAGGCACGAAAGGGGTTGCAGCTTGGGGCCGAAGGGAGACGCTGCAGAGAACCTTAAGTATATAATGCCTACAGTGCACCGCGTTAAAAGATATAGAACAACTGATGGCAAACATTTGCAAACGCGAAAAATTTGATGGATATTTTCAATCTGAAGTGTAAAAATCATATGGTATTGAAATATATATATATTTTTTTTTTTGGGGGGGGGAGGGGGCGGTGGTCCCCGAAGCACCAATTCCGTTCACCTCTCTGGTAAATTGATCGACACATCTCCTCACATTCCATGCATATTGATGACCAGTTCAGATTGATTTGGTGAAAATGCCCTCGCGAGAGATATAGCATCGAGATTTGGGATGCCCTACTCTGTTACGATGTGATATATATATATATTTTTTTAATCTATGGAAGGCAAATGGTATTGATGGTTAATTAATTCTTTTTGTTATGGATAGGGAAATCATTGTTTTGTCATTTTTATAAATATTTGTTGTACGCTACCGGAATTTGGAGGGGGATGACTACCCACTGAAAAGATGAACTATGTACACAGAGTTTTAAGTATAAATATTTATGTATGTATGTATTTATAATATATATATATATATATATATATATATATATATATATATATATATATATATATATATAAATGTATATGTATGTATGTAATAAATATATATATATATATATATATATATATATATATATATATATATATATATATATATATATATATGCATATATATCCAAGCGCAAGAAATTGGAGTGACTGTGATGCCCGGTCGCGGGAAACGAACCTGCGTCACCATATTGACAAGGTCACGTATATATATATACACACACAGAATGACTAATTAAAAACCTCACCACAACACCTTCCTATAGATAAGGTTCAGTCACCGCTTCTTCGAACGAACCGCAGAGACATTACATGACGAGGATTCCTTGAAAAAAAAATGAACAAAAGACGACCCCCTCCTTAATAAACATTGCAGCGCAGTTTGACATTTAGATCCAACATTCCTTCTATTTTCTGTTTCCATAGCTTCCCCAAGACGCGAAGACAGGTCTGAGAATGTCCACGTGAAGCTTTTTAGTTTTCCGAAAAGAAAACTATTGTGCAATCTTCGTCTGTCCGTCCGCACTTCTTTTTCCGCCCTCAGATCCTAAAAACTACCGAGGCTAGAAGGCTGCAAATTGGTAAGTTGATCATCCACCCTCCAATCATCAAACATACCAAATTGCATCCCTCTAGCCTCAGTAGTTTTTATTTTATTCAAGATTATATTTAGCCATAATCGTGCGTCTGACAACGATACAAGCCAGGCCACCACCGGGCAGCGGTTAAAGTTTCATGGGCAGCGGCTCATATACCCTTATACCGAGACCACCGAAAGGTACACCTATTTTCGGTTGCCTTGATTATACGATGTACAGAAAACCCGATTGCGCCGAAGAAAGTTCGGCGCATTATTTACTTGTTTCGTTTACAAATTAAATTTCCTTGGAACCTTTTCATCCTCCCCTGGTATGGTCGCTAGTGTCGTGACACGCCGCTCAGAATTCGCGAGTTCGCGCCCGACCCAGGGCGACGAAAAATCACTGGCTCTGTACCATGATCAGTTACTGCCGCAGTGTTGGGGGGGTCTGCTGCGGTGGGAGGTTGAAACCAACATTCTTTGGAAGCTTGAATTTCAAGTCAATGGCCCCTTTGGTGTTTTCGTTCCATGTGAATAGGTGTCATCTACTGAAATATAATAATAATAATAATAATAATAATAATAATAATAATAATAATAATAATAATAATAATAATAATAATAATAATAATAATAAATTAAGTGTCCTCACCGAAGATGTTCTCATTTCAAAAAGTTAATCAAGAGCTTAAGGACACGATTTTCCAGGTAAGTCTGCAAAATGAATCAGCAATGTTAAAAAGTTCGGCTGCAGGCTAAGCAGCCCAACTCCCGCTAGTTGGGAATTTTTGCAGTGAACATTTTAGGAACGGAACCCACTAAATCCTAAAATATGATCCGGCTTAGATTCGTTGATGAGAAATTAGCTTTCAACAGGCTTACGGATAGAGTCAATCATTTTTTATTAATCTGTTATGCAAGTTCCACTGTTAAATTCAAAAGCGAGTTAAAAAAAGATTATGGCAAATTGCTCTTCCCAGAAATTTCAATCCTAAGAGGATGGACGGACGAAATCCGCTTTTACTCTGTATACGACCCAAACTTACGTTCTTTTTTACAATTTTATTTCATTTTATCTGTTTTATCAATTTTCGTTACGACCGGCGTTTACATAATACCGCGGAATAATTGCAAAAAAAAAAAAAAATCATATCAGCTAAATTAGTATGATCAATCAGCAAGATTGCATAAACCGGATTATTATTATTATTATTATTATTATTATTATTATTATTATTATTATTATTATTATTATTATTATTATTATTATTCAGAAGATGAACCCTGTTCATAGCGAACAAGCTCACTGGTGTCATTGACTTGAAATTAGGAGAGATAAAGGGAATACAGAAAGAACTCTCACTTATTAAAAAAGAAAAAAATAAATGAAAAATTTAACAAATAGATAAATATGAAAGCAAATTTTCAAAATGCAAGGATAATTGCATTAGGGTAGTAATGCATTGCATCTTTGTTTTAACTTCTCAAGTTCCACTCGCATTGTTCCACAGTCCGACGGTGTGAGGAATAAAGGACCTCTGGAACAGAGAAGTTCGACAGTGAGGCACATTTACCACATATTGGTGGTGCTCTTCAGCAAATCTGGTTACTCTCAGCTGGAAAGGGGGATCAGAGATCAATTGTGAAAGATCTAGGCCAAGCTGTTTCTAAACAGCAGCTATACATTCCGTACAAAAGTAAGATTCTGAAATGAGTCATCTCCAGTTAAATTGAGAATGATTATCTATCAGGGCTCTATGTTTTAATTCCGTACAAAAGTAAGATTCTGAAGCCAATCATCTCCAGTTGGACTGAGAATACCTATCCATCAGGGAGCTATGCTTTAATTCCGAACAAAAGTAAGATTCTGAAACCAATCATCTTCAGTCAAACTGAGAATGCTTATCTATCAGAGCGCTATGTTTTATTCCGTACAAAAGTAAAATTCTGAAACCAATCATCTTCAGTCAAACTGAGAATGCTTATCTATCAGGACGCTTTGTTTTAATTCCGCACTAAGGTAAGATTCTGAAACCAACCATCTTCAGGCAAACTGAGAATGCTTATCTATCAGAGCACTATGTTTTAATTGCGTACAAAAGTAAGATTCTGAAGCCAATCATCTTCAGTCAAACTGAGAATACTTATCTATCAGAGCGCTGTTTTCATTCCGTACAAAAGTAAGATTCTGAAACCAATCATCTCCAGTTGGACTGAGAGCGCGAATCTGTCAGAAGGCTACCGGATACCTGATTACACAGACGATTTAACTTTAAGACCCGTTCTCAAGAGAGTGCTTCGGTGTATACGCCCGTAAAGAGATCAACCAAGGTGCTAGCTAATGAGGCCTTTAAAAGAATGTTGTCTTAATTCTTTCCCTCACAGGAAAAGAAAGTTCCCTCACAGGAAAAGAAAGTTCCCTCACAGGAAAAGAAAGTTCCCTCACAGGAATAGAAAGCTAATGACTACATCTATTCCTGCTGAAGTTGTAATTCAGTTTATATAGTGTACGCAAGTGTGAGAGTAATCTACTAGCTTTTCCCGCTTATGGGTGAAATATTGACAGCTGAATGCTATGGCTTATGTTCTAATTAATTTTTAAGGCTTTTCATCATCAATTCAGGCTTTCATATCGGTTCAAGTTTTTCAAGCGTTCGTGGCTTTGAAATCGGTATTGATTTGTTTCAAAACAAATATTTCTTTTCTGCAGTGCACCAACTCAAATTTGGTTTTAGTGTTATCTATTTTAAACAAATAATATCTAAAAAAAAAACACAAACACAAAATTTGCCACCATGTTTCTTCCTCATATACAAATTAGTATTGAACGTCCATAGAACCACTTGCCTTTGTAGGAGTCTACAGAAAAAGATTCCTTAATCCGAGCTTAAGAAGAAGGGGTACGTAACGTCTCTTTTCTACCACTGGCCCTTATAAACGTTCTACAATGAAGTTCCCTTTTGTCCAATGGCCCTGGCGTCGGGACTGGCCTAACATGGTCCTCGTTTTTGACTGCAAACGTAACAGAGAACACCGTCTTCTTGACAATTCTAAAAGCTGATTTTACAACTAATGCCTTGAATCGAAGTGATTCTTCTCCCAGTCGAGTCATTTCAGTTGTAGAAGTTTTATATCAAAGTCCTTCCCTTGGTCAAGAAGAAGGAGGAGGCGGAGAAGAAGAAGAAGAGGAGGAAGACGGTGAAGATGAAGAAGGAGAAGTAGAAGGAGAAGAACATGAACAAGAAAAAAGGAGAAGGAGAAGAAGAACAAAAACAAGAAGAAGAAGAACAGCAACAACAAAAACAAGAAGAAGGAGATAA
>NC_089797.1:2557500-2580000 GCF_040412425.1 Macrobrachium rosenbergii
ATACACAGGAATCTTGTGGGTTTCTCTTTCCACCTTCAGAAGAAAACTGAAAGAGGTTATTATTATTATTATTATTATTATTATTATTATTATTATTATTATTATTATTATTATTATTATTATTATTATTATTCATTATATCTGCGAGCTTTAGATCAGGTGTTTTTGAAGCTCGTTCTGACAAATTAATTACAGAGCTCGGTTTCGTATCATTCCTTCCCACTATGATGGATTGGAGAAAGGAAAAAGTTTTCCACATAAATCTTGAAAGAAAGCAAGAAAGATGACTTTCAAGAAACTTTCTCTGCAGGGGGAACGTTTGAACTTAAAATTCTGTTGGAATTTCTGGTGTAAGTTTATTATTATTATTATTATTATTATTATTATTATTATTATTATTATTATTATTATTATTATTATTATTATTATTATTATTGGAGAAACAAATCCACAGTAATGTATATGTATAATTTTGTCTTTAAATGTATGTACATATACATAACTGTGGATTTGTTTGTCCATTTTAAGATTCATTTTTATTATTATTATTATTATTATTATTATTATTATTATTATTATTATTATTATTATTATTATTATTATTATTATTGGAGAAACAAATCCAAAGTTATGTATATGTACAGTTTTATCTTTAAATATATGTAAATATACATAACTGTGGATTTGTTTCTCCATTTCAAGATTCGTGCTACTATGAGTATTTTATTATTATTATTATTATTATTATTATTATTATTATTATTATTATTATTATTATTATTATTATTATTATTATTATTATTATTCAGATCATGAACCTTATTCGCATGGACCAAGCCCACAGGGACCATTCACACACATCAACACTTGTACAGTTCTAGATACCTATACAATAACATATGTAAAACATTTGCAGTTAATATGCATCAATGTTACACTGTCTGTATGTATGTACAGCAAAGATGGGCTTAAAATAATTATTCCAGGGCTGTTGGTAATCTAGGAAAAGTCGAAATATATTTCAGAGATTCGAGAGTTGCTGTGTATCAGCCGATTATTCTCAGAAACTGAATCGTCTTCCCACTACGATGTTACACAACAGATGCTACAGAGATAATACGAAAATTTAAGTATTTTACGACGGATTTCTTCCTGTAATAAAAAAAAAACTGTCCATCATGCATTATCATAATTATGTATGTTACTAAGGTACAGTTTTATAAGAGGCTTAAAGATGATAATTTATTTAAGTACCAATACTCGCGTCACTGTATCGGCTTAAAGATGCTCAGAACATTAATTCCATGTGTTGAAGCTTTCCTGGTCGTGAAAGTTTCTAGAACATAATTCCTTGTAAGTACAAGTTATTATTAAGCAGTGAGTCAGGGAAGGTTACAAAACTTGGAGAGATTTCTCTTTCGAAAATCAGCATTTAGTTTATGTTTCGATTTAAAGTATAAAAAATCATAATTTTCATGTATATTTCATAGGCTGACGATAAATTTCAGTGATGCGTAATTTATATCTCTGATGAAATTTAATATCATATTAATTTCAAGATAAATCTGCGTCCGCTTACCACAGCAGACCTTGTCCTATTATGAACAATCAAATATCTTTGTAAGATGCTAAAGAGTTATTGACGTAAGTACAGCTCTAAGTGGGGCATTCCTTTAGGTTATATAAACCTCCTGAATATTGCTATGTCATGCCTGCTGTATTTATTGAAATATTCTCATTTATGCGTTCATTCGTTTTTTTAATTTCATATCTCAGCGAGCTAGAATATATTATCGTTCTCTGCTTCAAGTAGAAACATTCGAGCAACGAAAACTCCTAAAAGAACCGAGTTGTTTTCCCTCCTTGGAGACGGTGCAGTTAGAATTGCCAACCTATTCGATTCTAAAAGAACGAATCCAGCGCCAATGTAAAACTTTAAATATTATTTAACAAGCTAAAAATTATAAATGATAAAAGTTTGTCTTATACTTTTTAAATTGTCCTGATAATCGTTGTATACTTCTCAGTGGTAACACGAAATTCTAAATTATTTGTTGGTACTGTTACATTCCTTAGACACGTCGTAATCAGAATTGCCAACTTGGCAGGTTTTAGACGAAGAAAAACCGAGCAAGTGTACCACTTTATTTATAACTCAACAAGCTAGAGTTAATAAACAATTAAAGTTTGTCTTTTATAATTTTATGCCTCAACAGAATCGTTTTTTACTTCTCAGAGACAACACATGAATGCCTGTTATTTTGTTGGTAGACCTGGACCTACTTGGCAATAAGTTGGGCGAAGGAATTTTTGGTGTTGGTGAAACGAATCGTCACTTGAGATTATAAAATCCTCATTAACATCATATTAAGTTAAAATATTTACTCGCAAGGGAGCGTTTTTCAAATAAAATACTTCACTATATATTCCAGTTGATTTGATTCTTTAGTTTAAGAGAAAAAAGGAATTATAACAAATATCTGAGACCCTTACTCCCCCACGCATTAAAATGCTGTCGTCCATCCAATAGATGACGTCAGCTCCTCTATTTTGGGCAAAA
Source organism: Macrobrachium rosenbergii (assembly GCF_040412425.1). NCBI lineage: Eukaryota > Metazoa > Arthropoda > Malacostraca > Decapoda > Palaemonidae > Macrobrachium > Macrobrachium rosenbergii. Next base: position 2,560,061 of record NC_089797.1, read on the forward strand.
ATTCATCGAATTCTCGATCTGGAAAAAAGACTGGAAGTGGCCACGTGGTGGCTCTAATCAATACGATAATCTAGTGATAAAATATAATTATAATTTTAATTTTTTCGTATTTTGATACAGTTTTATGAGCTGGAAGTAATAAGTGAATGCTCTCTGTAATGCATTTCTCCATTCAACAATAAATTATTGAAAACGTGATTGGCATGATATATCTGAATTTTATCGTTAAATTTATCAGCCATTTTATAACATGCCACAATGATAATTCTGTTGATAATTGGTTACTCTCACAATTATCGTGGTTGTATAATCTAGCATGCCATGCATTTCCTCGGTCTTATACAATTATAAGTAAAGTCGCGAATTATTACAAACCTATTTAAAGACTGCAATGTGCTTCCTACAAGCTTTTCCAAAGGTCGTGAAAATGACACTGATTCTGATTTTCAAGTAAGTATAAGGACTACATACCTATATTCTTGTTGTTGTTGTTAATATAGATACAGGTCCTGTTAAATGTCAAATCTGATTATCTGTACGAAAATCAGTTCAAGGCATGATCTGAGTTTCTGCAACAAGACAGTGAACTCAGTTGCTTTACCAGAGAGAGTATTTAAAACTGCCCTAATGAAATGGAAAACATGATTGGAATGGATTCCTTATCGTAGAGAATTTAAAACAGAGAGAGAGAGAGAGAGAGAGAGAGAGAGAGAGAGAGAGAGAGAGAGAGAGAGAGAGAGGGGGTTTATTATCAATATATTGTTTGACGGAGTCAACCACTGAGTTGATTAAAAGCTCTCCTAGGGCTTTAAGGATTAGACTTATTTTACGTGGCTAAGAACCAAGGTAAACACAGATGAAGGTTCTGGGTGATGAATGTCATTTGTAGTAAGTGTGTAAAGGTTTATTATTAATATACTGTTGGTGGAGTCAATCCTATAAAAGCTCAGTTTATATGATTACTTATAGTGTAAACACAGATGAAGGTTCTGTACTGAAAGATAGTAAGTGTGTATATATATATATATATATATATATATATCTCTCTCTCTCTCTCTCTCTCTCTCTCTCTCTCTCTCTCTCTCTCTCTCTCTCTCCGGAATGGAATTATATCCCAACGCTATCAGGGAGCTGTTCCGGCAGCAGCTATGCTGTATCTTGCTATAATGTCTGCTCTGGGGGAATGCATCTGGAGTAAATACGACCAGTTTATCATGCAGGAAGGAGAATTTCCTCGTCGGCACTGAAGCAAAAAATTCCTCCGAGTTGGAGATGCTACACTGTATGTCTGGTGGTGGAAGATACAATGATTTCATGTGTGTATGTATGTGTGTATATATATATATATATATATATATATATATATATATATATATATATATATATATATATATATATTTAACTTCTCGAATTTTTCACACTCTTTGGAAATCCTTGTTACTACAAAGCCTAAAATCCGAATGCAAGAATATGAAGATATTTGCACCAGCAAAGGAAGTGTTAGAAAGACGTTGTTTTTACACACACACACACACACACACACACACACATATATATATATATATATATATATATATATATATATATATATATATATATATATATATATATATATATATATATATATATATATATATATATATATAGGTAATTACTTCACTGAACCTAGAGCTTGTTAACGTTGCTATGGCACAACAGCAAAAGGACCTCTGTACAAGCTCAGTCATTTGATGACCTTGCTGTGCTCGGTTCAGAGATTATATTGACAGACCTAAGTACTTAGCAAAGATAAAAGGAACAGCTTGAAGCCAGACACCAGGAAGTACTTTGGTTCGAAGGTTACATAACCAGCCTTAGAGTGCATAGCAAAGATATAAGGAACAGTATGAAAAGAGAAACCAACCGCTATTTTGGTTCAAAGGTTACATAACCAGACTTGAGTGCATAGCAAGGATAAAAGAACAACTGAAGAAAGAAATAAACACCTGTTTTTGTTTCTTAATTGAGTGCTTAGCAAAGATGAAGTAAATGTATTTTAAAGCGGGAACCAACACCTACTTTTGCTCAAAAGCTGTATAACCAAACTTGAGTGCATAACAGAGATGAAGGAACGACTTTTTAGGGAGAAGCCAGCACCTATTTTGGTTCATAGTTTACATAACCAGATTTGAGTGCATAGCAAATATATAAGGAACAATATGAAAAAGAAACCAGAACCTGTTTTGGCTCAATGGTTATATAACTAAACTTGAGTGCTTTACAAAGATGAAAGGAATAACTTGAATACAGAAACCAACAGCTATTTTAGTCAAAGGTTATATAACCAGACTTGAGTGCATTACAAAGAAGGAATAACTTGAATACAGAAACAAACAGCTATTTTGGCTCAAAGGTTATATAACCAGACTTGAGTGCATTGCAAAGAAGAAAGGAATAACTTGAATACAGAAACCAACAGCTATTTTAGTTCAAAGGTTATATAACCAGACTTGAGTGCATTGCAAAGGTCAAAAGAACAACAAGAATACAGAAATCAATTGCTATTTTGGCTCAAAGGTTATATAACCCAGACTTGAGTGCATTGCAAAGAAGAAAGGAATAACTTAAATACAAAATCAACAGCTATTTTGGTTCAAAGGTTACATAACTAGGCTTGAGTGCACAGCAAAGATGAAAGGAACAACTGAATACAGAAACCAGCGCCAGTTCTTACCAAGGATCTCAATACCAGTACAAGCCAAAAGACAAGTACAAGCCCCGATACGAACAAGCGAAATCGTCTCCCAGACAGAAGTCCGCCCAGCGAGAAACACAGAGTAAAAGACCAGAACAATTTCACTGATTGCCATAGCAACGCTTGCGTCATCCACAAATCTCCTTCCTTTGAGAACCCATGCCAAAGGGGTCCTTTCTCCCTCACTTCTGTCTGGGAGACGATTTCAGCTCCTTCGCACCGGGGCTTGTACTTATCTTTTGGTTTGTACAGGTACTGAGATCCTTTGTCAGAATTGGTGCTGGCTTCTGTAATCAAGTTGTTCCTTTCATCTTTGCTATGCACTTAAGCCTAGTTATGTGACCTTTGAACCAAAATAGCTGTTGATTTCTGTATTCAGGTTGCCCCTTTCATCTTTATAATGCACTCAAGTCCGGTTGTTACCTCATCTATCCACCGACATCAAGAATCACTTTTCGAGTCTCGTACTCTCGGCCAAGATGAAATAACGGAAAATGAATCTCATCCTGAAAAGTAGATCACTGATGTGTTGAATCACATCAGTGATGATGCAGGAAAAATGGCTGATGTAAGAGCCATAAGAAAAATTAAAAAGTCCTTCATAACAGCAGATAGTCTTCTGCAGAATCTTTTGAATCAGATCAGTGATGGAACTGAAATAAACGCCGATGTTAGAGCCATAAAAAGAATTAGGATCTTTCCTAGAGAGTGACCCCCAAGGGTTTTTGGGGGTCGTTATCTAGGACTAAAATTTCTTTGGGGGTCATCATCTTTTGTTTATGTTTTCGCGGTAATCCCCAACGAGCTTGTACTAAACACGTCGCAAAGGTGGATACATACCGGGTTGCAAATTCCTGAGGTGTATGCTAGTATTGCACCAACCCCGGTTTTTTTTTTGCCATGCCTCTAGGTTAGGATAGGTGAAGGTTGGTCTAGATTTGTACCTCTAGAGTAATTTGGGTGTGGGAGACATAATTAGATTATTTTCAAGAAAATTCTGTAGTTAATTTTTAAGATATGGCGTCCCACTTTTTTCAGGGAAAGGTCCCGATGTCACTATCTAGGAAAGATCCAAAAATTGTACCAGCAATAATTTTATTGGACTCACTAAGACCCAAAAGGAACTTACTTTTGCTCCGCATGAAATAATCCCATTTCTGTGCAAAATCTTTAACTGTCTTTCTCTGAGACAACCTGCCCTCGGTGATAAAGCCTTGAGGCAGCCGTTATATATTTTTAGTCAAGATCTTCCTTTCTCTCAAAATAAAATTCTACCTTTTTCTCTCCCTGGTCTTTCTTCCACTAAGGCCGGAACGAGCGAGGTATCAGCTAACTATTACCTAGGCTGAGTAACTTAATCTGGGGAGCTCGGTACTTAGATTATTTTCTCCCCCTCGACTTTAACACTCTTTCTTTTTCTTTATTTTCTCTCTTTTCCGTGGTCGTTATCTTTTTTTTTGGGGGGGGAGAGGGCTGGGGCTGGCTGGTGGGGGTTCTTCCTTTTACTCCTGCAAAAAGTAAACCCACTTCCTCTATTTTCTGTCTGTTCTTAATTTGCCAAATCTACTGAATATCTTCAATGGATCTTTTTTCATTCTCATGCGAATTTTTTTTTTATTGTATTCCTTTCTTCTTCTTCTTCTTCTTCTTCTTCTTCTTCTTCTTCTTCTTCTTCTTCTTCTTCTTCTTCTTCTTCTCTGACAGCTTTCTTCCTCCACCTGCCTCGGTCAAACACATCGTCCTCTGATAATTGTTTGTCTCTGAGATCTTCTCTAACAACATCCATCCACCTTCTTAACTTCTTCTGTCTTCGGTCTTGCTCTCTCTCCCACCAGGCACCTCCATCTGCATCACTCTCCTCCCTACGTTTGTCTCATCCCTTCTCACCACATGGCCATACCACTGCAGCCTTCTTTCCTGGGCGTTCTTTGATAGTTCTACGACTTTAATAATTCCTCTTGTTCTTTTATTTTTAATCCTGTCCATTTTTTGTTACTCCACACATCCACCTGAGCATTTTCGTCTCTGGCGTATCCATTTTCTTCTCTTGCACTCTCTTTATCGGCCGTGTTTCTGCTCCATGCATCAAACTTGGTCTCACTAGTGTCTTATACAGTCTTCCTTTAACCTCCGTGTTCCTTCTCTCTCTCTCTCTCTCTCTCTCTAAGTGTCGTCTCTCTCTCTCAACGGTTTCTTTTCTCTCTCTCTCTCTCTCTCTCTCTCTCTAAGTATCGTCTCTCTTTCAAATGTTCCTGCTCTCTCTCTCTCTCTCTCTCTCTCTCTCTCTCTCTCTCTATCTCTCTCTTTCAAATCTCCTGCTCAGTCTCTCTCTCTCTCAGTTCTCTTTTCTCTCTCTCTCCCCCAACCTCTCTCTCTCAGTATCGCCTCTTTTTCAATTGTTCCTTCTCTCTCTCTCTCTCTTCTCTCTCTCTCTCTCTCTCTCTCTCTCTCTCTCTCTATAAGTATCGTCTCTCTCTCAATTGTTCTCTCTCTCTCTCTCTCTCTCTCTCTCTCTCTCTCTCTCTCTCTCTCTCTCTCTCTCTCTCTCTCTCTCTCTCTCTCTCTCTCTCTCTAAGCATCGTCTCTCGGTTACATCATCCACCTACCCCAGAAAACATTTACTGAAAACTAGCATAGGCTAAGTCTTCATACCTGGGTAAGAAGCTTACCCTCTTGCCCGCATTACGAAGGCAAGTATTTTCCCCCATAAAGGGAAATAGAAACTTTATGGGCAAATGGTAAATAAAATATCAGGAACGTTTACCGTGAACCTGATATGAATTTTTTATACTTATCACCTGAATTATACATGAATGACTGTTATTTTTAACAAATCTTCAAGTACTGTTTAAGTGAAATTATATATATATATATATATATATATATATATATATATATATATATATATATATATATATATATATATATATATATATATATATATATATATATATATATATATATATATATATATATATATATATATATATATATATATATATATATATATATATAATAATCAAAACCCAATCACAGTGGAACAGAAATAATTTTCTGACTCACCAGGATCGAACCCAGGTTGGCAGCAGTCTCGTCTTTCAATTGGAAGACCTGGGTCTGATGATGCTGATGTGAGATATATATACATGTGTGTGTGCATGTGTGTTTGTGTAGGAAGATAAGTACTTCCTTTTATATTATGGATGAGAATCAACTTTAAAAGACATTAAGTCGCGAAGCCAAAGTCAAAACAATATTCCATCACCGTTACAGGTTATTGAAGATATTTTCATTTTATGCTGTTGGTGGTATTAAAGAAATCCCCTCTCTATTCCCATTTTGTAAATAATAAATAAATGATCTCGTTTCTATAAAAACACGTGTTATGCTTTTTCCGTGCCATCACGAACCTTCAACAAGAACCAATATTATCTTTTAAAAAATGTTTTCACGTATCCGTGTTTCTCCAGGTAAATTCAATCAGAATTTTATTATTGCATTTTAAGGATTTAATTATATTCTTATATACCTGTTTATTAGTTTGTTCATTTATTTATTTTTTTATAACTGATTTTTTTTATGTTTCCTAGTATCTTCTGTTACTTCTTTTTAGTGAACATCATTAATGCATTTTAAAAATATATTTACGTTCTTATACATCTGTTTGTTAATTTGTTCATTTTTTTTCTTTTTTGATAAGTGATTTTTTATGTATTCCTATTATCTTCTGTCACTTCTTTCTAGTAAATACCATATTCTTTGGAAGCTTGAATTTCGAGTCAATGGTGGGCTTGTTCCATATGAATAGGGTTCGAAAAATAATTACTGTAACTCAAATTAATGGACTTAATTTAGTTAATAACTATTAATTTTTAGTTTTCTGTGACAGAAAACTATTGTGCCGGCTTTGTTTGTCCGTCCGCATTTTATTCTGTCCGCTCATCCACCCTCCAATCATGAAACATACCAAATTGCAGCCCTCTAACCTGAGTAGTTTTTATTTTATATAAATTTAAAGTTCACCGTAATCGTGTTTCTGGCAACGATATACGATAGGCCACCACCGGGCAGCGGTTAAAGTTTCATGAGCCGCGGCTCATACAGCATTATACCGAGACCACCAAAAGACAGATCTATTTTCGGTGGCCTTGATTACACGCTATATCGGCTGTACAGAAAACTCGATTGCGCCGAAAAAACTTCCGGTCAATTTTTTTAATATTGCGATGAGAATACAGGCCATCTCTTGCAGTCGATCTCATAAACTCATCGACTAAAAGTCAAAGTGACATTTCACAATGGCGTTTATTGTTTTCTGATCTTCTAACGCAAAAAAGAGATATAAATTAAGCCTACGTGATTAAAGCATTTTCCTACTTAAGGAAACTAGTCACACGAAAATTAAATTTACTTAAAACACATGCAGGTTGATTATCATCTCAGGTTACCTGGAAGTTGGCTGGCTGCTGTTGAGTGAACGATCTACATCTACCTAGGGCAATGATTCTCAAACTGGGTGCCACAGACAGTGACATAAGGGTGCCGCAAGGTCATGAATTTTGTCTTGGCAAAATCATCTCAATGAACATTTGTAGAAAAAAATATTGCAGGTCTTCATGTAATTATTATCAGTGTGTCTACCTAATATATATATATATATATATATATATATATATATATATATATATATATATATATATATATATATATATATATATATATATATATATGTTAATATCATATAATATGGTATATATGTGTGTGTGTGTGTGTGTGTGTGTGTGTGTGTAGTGTGTTAATTCATACAAATGGTGGGATAGTGAAGGAGGGGGTGTCACAGTAATGATTACATTAGTTAGGGTGCCATCAATAAAAAAAAGATTGAGAACCACTGACCTATGGCGCTCGTTTAGTTTTCGTGGCCACAATAATGCAAACCAATTTAGGCTTAGCAGTTTTTATGAGGTAATGTAACACTGTTAGCTCCCAGTTGATCTTTGTCATGACGAACATAAAATATATAAAAAATATATGTAAAATATACTAAAATTTCTTTAAGGTTAATTCAGCATATGCATGAGCTATGTATTGACAATAATAATAATAATAATAATAATAATAATAATAATAATAATAATAATAATAATAATAATAATAATAATAATAATACCCTTTCAAAGTTACAACACCTCATTTTTTTAATTCGATCCTTCGCACTTTGTCTCAGGTGTTGTGGAAACTGTTTTAATAATAATAATAATAATAATAATAATAATAATAATAATAATAATAATAATAATAATAACCATTCAAAGTACAACCCATCCACTTTTTAATTCAACCCTTTGCAGTTTGTCTCGGGTGTTATTGAAGCTGTTTTAATAATAATAATAATAATAATAATAATAATAATAATAATAATAATAATAATAATAATAATAATAATAATAATAATAAAATAATAATAATAATAATAATAATAATAATAATAATAATAATAATAATAATAATAATAATAATAATAAACAAAACCATTCAAAGTTGCGACACCTCTCTCTTTTAATTAGCCCCCCTTGCACTTTGTCTCAGGTGTTATTGAAGCTGTTTTAATAATAATAATAATAATAATAATAATAATAATAATAATAACAAAACCATTCAAAGTTGCGACACTCTCTCTTTTAATTAGGTCCTTTGCACTTTGTCTCAGGTGTTCAGGAAACCCTCTTTGAAGACACGAGAGACAGATAAATTTCGGGAGCAGGTCAGCCCAGTCCCAGCCCACTCGCTGCTTTCATTCTTTCCCCAATGATGGATTGAGGAAACGCCAAGACTTTCTCCAGAGGACTTTTGCACTTAAATCATGGAGGGAGGAGAGGAAGAAAGAGAGGAAGAAAGAGAGATGATTTACGCTGAACTCTCCTGGAGAGAGAGAGAGAGAGAGAGAGAGAGAGAGAGAGAGAGAGAGAGAGAGAAATGTCGGTTGGATGGAGATATGTCAGTTCTGGGGAATAATAATAATAATAATAATAATAATAATAATAATAATAATAATAATAATAATAATAATAATGAATTATTATTAATTATTATTATTATTATTATTATTATTATTATTATTATTATTATTATTATTATTATTATTATTATTATTATAGTTGTTGTTAATTACATCACAACCTCTCACTATGAACCACAATCTGAACAGACTATAACTAATAATAATAATAATAATAATAATAATAATAATAATAATAATAATAATAATAATAATATTATTATTATTATTTATTATTATTATTATTATTATTATTATTGTTGTTGTTGTTGTTGTTCAGAAGATAAACACTATGCATATGAAACAAGCCCTGCACAGGGGCCACTGACTTAAAATTCAAGCTTCCAAAGAATGCGGTATTCATTTCCAAGAAGTAACAGAAGGTAACAGGAAAAATTTAGGGCACCCAGAAAGCAGACTGGTCCTTATAAAGATGATTATCCACAAGTAAGTGAAATTGATAACAAAGAAGGTTATTCGACTGACAAGTCAATGGGAATAATGATGTAAGTAAAGAAAAGAAAAAGGAGACGTTTGAACCATAAATATCAAAATGAGTATTTGGAAGAAATAGCTTTTATGGGAAGTGCATTGCTGTGACAGGATCAATGTTTAAAATATTGGTCTGAAGCGATGCTTCAAATAGCCGTCATTACCATGTATTCATTTTCATTATCGTCTTCTTCTTCTTCTTCTTCTTCTTCTTCTTCTTCTTCTTCTTCTTCTTCTTCTTCTTCTTCTTCTTCTTCTTCTTCTTCTTCTTGATATTACAGACATTCCCTCTTGACCTGGAAATCACTTCTATATCAATTTCATTTAAGAAATCATTCACAATTATGAACAATGCTTGTGTTTTCTATATACTTTCAAGCATTCCAGAAATCAGTAATTTCTGAAATATACTATTATGTTACTCCACTAACATGAGTAATGCTTCTATTTACTTTGTATTCAAAACCATATTGTCAATGTGAAAAATTTCAGCAATTTTCCTTCTTGTTCTCAACATTTTTCTTGAAAATATTCAGCATTATAAATAACACTTCTATTTTCAGAAGATTTCAAAACACAACTTAAGGTATAAATATAATTTGCGAAATGTCTTGTCTTAGTTACCAGCATTTTTCTCGTAAAAATATAGCAAATCTAATCTGCCCAAAAGTAATCCCAAAGCTGAGAGCTAATTGAGTCCTAATTTCCCGCTCTTGCAACATATAAAAAGAAAGACATCTTTCTGTTTATGGTATTATTTTTTCTAAAGCAGATAGGGCGTTTTTTTATTGTTGTTATAAAATTATAATCTTTTACGGTGAAGGATGGGGAAATATGGATAAAAAAAAAAAAATATATATATATATGTATGTATATATATATATATATATATATAATGTGTATGTGTATGTATATATATATATATATATATATATATATATATATATATATATATATATATATATATATATATATATAAATAGGATATGCAGATTTTATATGCATATCAGATATATACAGCGACATGCATATAGTAATATTGCTACAACTATAGTTATCAAAATATGCGACAGGCGAATCCAAATTCAAAGAGAGAGAGAGAGAGAGAGAGAGAGAGAGAGAGAGAGAGAGAGAGAGAGAGAGAGAGAGAGAGAGAGAGAACGATGTTATAATGATGAATGCAAGTTCTTTATCTATTTAGTGAAATAACAGAAAAATACTATTTATGCGTTTTCCAACCACTGATATCAAAATACATGATTAAGAAGAGTAATATAGAAAAATATATCCTTCAAATGAAGCACTTTTATTTTTTCCTTCTCTCTGTCTGTCTGTCTGTCGGTCAATCTATCTCTTTCCTTTCATGCCTGATGAATGCAGCGCACCTCCGGGTCACATTTTGCTTGCGTTTGAGACCATGCAAGTCATTTCGGCCATTCCTTTGACCGGAAATGACGTTGCAGTCGCGCGTGAAAATTCGGGAACTCTCGGCAGCAATCGTTGGCGAAACACATCTACAAGGTCAAGTTCAGAGATGATAAAATTGCTGAAACATTTCCTTTCCCAGAATGAACTGGAGTTAGACGGACTCTCTCTCTCTCTCTCTCTCTCTCTCTCTCTCTCTCTCTCTCTCTCTCTCTCTCAGCATGGCTGCACTACCGCCGCGCCTGCTACTGGTGAGGCAGAATCCCTCGGGAGACCATCGATAAGACTTCTCCATTTACGGAACGCTTTCTGCTTAACACCACCCCCCCCTCCCCTGCTCCCACCCCCCGTTCCCGGAAGCAACGTTTCACTCACACCTGAATTTCCGCAGTAAACGTTTCCTAATAAAAAAAATAAACAAATAAATAAATAAATAAATAAAGTAAAAAATGAGCCGTAGTTTCTTCGGCGCAATCGAGTTTTCTGTACAGCCGCTACAGCCCATAATCAAAGCCATCAGAAATAGATCTATCTTTCGGTGGTCTCGGTATAGCCTAATGCTGTATGAACCGCGGCCCATGAAACTTTAAGCACGGCCCGTGGTGGCCTATCCTATATCGTTGCCAGAAGCACGATTGTGGCTAACTTTAACCTTCAATAAAAATCAAAACTACTGAGGCTGGAGGGCTGCAATTTGGTATGTTTGACGATTGGAATGTGGATGATCAACATACCAATTTGCAGCCCTCTAGCCTTAGTAGTTTTTAAGACATGAGGGAGGACAGAAAAAGTGCGGTCAGAAAAAAACTGAGGACAGAAAACAGTGCGTACAGAAAATGCGGATAGAAAAAGTGAGGACAGAAAAAGTGCGAACAGAATAAAGTGCGGACAGAAAAAGTGCGGACAGAAAAAGTGATGACAGAAAAAATGCGAACAGAAAAAGTGCGGAACAGAAAAAGTGAGGAACAGGAAAAAGTGAAGAACAGAAAAAGTGCGAACAGAAAAAGGTGCGAACAGGAAAAAGTTAGAACAGAAAAATTACGGACAGAAAAAGTGCGAACGGAAAAAGTGCGGACAGAAAAAGTGAGGACAGAAAAAGTGCGGACAGAAAAAGTGCGAACAGAAAAGTGCGGACAGAAAAAATGAGAACAGAAAAAGTGCAAACAGAAAAAGTGTGGACAGAAAAAGTGTGGACATAAACAGTAAAAGTGCGGAGAGAAAAAGTGCGAACGGAAAAAGTGCGGACAGAATAAAGTGTGGACGGACAGACAAAGCCTGCACAATAGTTCTCTTTTACTGAAAGCTAAAAAAACAATAAAGTTTAGAGGCGAAAATTTCTGCTTCTGCTTTTGCTTCTGCCACAACATTTTCGGACGGGGAGAGAGAGAGAGAGAGAGAGAGAGAGAGAGAGAGAGAGAGAGAGAGAGAGAGAGAGAGAGAGAGAGAGAGAGAGACTCGGCCATAAACTTTGCATTTGGAGCCCCATAAAAAGGTATCCTTCAGAGGGTAAAACAGAAAGTGGGGAAAATGTTTTAAGAGTTCGAGGGTTGAAGGATTGCTCTCTTTCTCTCTCTCTCTCTCTCTCTCTCTCTCTCTCTCTCTCTCTCTCTCTCTCACACACACACATATACGCGCACACACACTCACACTTTGTCTGCCACTCTGTTTCTTCAAAAAGAATATCTCTCTCTCTCTCTCTCTCTCTCTCTCTCTCTCTCTCTCTCTCTCTCTCTCTCTCTCTCTCTCTCACACACACACACAAAACACACACTGTCTATTGACTCTGTCTCTCCACGAGGAATATCTCTCTCTCACATACACACACACACACACACACACACACACTTTGTGTATCTGCTGTTCTCCACACAGTTCTTGTCTATCTCTCTCTCTCTCTCTCTCTCTCTCTCTCTCTCTCTCTCTCTCTCTCTCTCTCTCTCACACACACACACACACACACACTTTGTCTATCGGCTGTTTCTTCACAAGTTCTCTCTCTATCTCTCTCTCTCTCTCACACACACACACATACACTTTGTCTCTCTCTCTCTCTCTCTCTCTCTCTCTCTCTCTCTCTCTCTCTCTCTCTCTCTCCTGCTTATCAGTCTATTAGTGAGTTCTTTATCTATATTTACTCTTGTCTCTATTTCTTTTTTTTTTTATTTTCTTCATAAGATAACGTTTATCTGCAACAATATATTTCTCTCTATCTGCTTCTCATTCTGGCTGTGCTCGTTTATGCAACTCATCAATATTTCTGATGTGCGTATCATCATAAAATCTTCACTTTACCACGAAATACCCTTTTCAATAACAGTTAGAAAATAAAAAAAAATAATGATGTTGAAATATCTAACTCATCAAAACAGCGCAAAGAGCAATATTTATTGAAAAGTCTGTAAAAACCGTAGATGAAAATTAGTCTGTGAAAACTGTCTTTGTGCAGTGTGAAAGAAATGTAGACATTAGTGACAGTACTGGGTCACCTTAGGTCATATTATCTTGGAAATTATGGCTTATATTTGGTTCTTTCTCAGTATTTTCAAAAGAATTATCTCGAAAATTTGATTTTACGAAATTTAGGCTGTCAAGCCAAGCACTGGGTACGTTCGACCACTCAGAGATTAAGACAGTGAAAAGAGGGAGTTAGAGTGGTTGGACAGCGAGATAAAAGAGATTCAGATAATAAAGGAGATGAAATAAAATTAGCTAAAGGTGGAACTGGGAGATGGTCCCCAAGGCTGAATTATAAGTGAGGTAGATAGTACCTCATGGAAACAGTCAGATAATTAATTAAGTTTTGTAATGGAACTTGGCCATTTAAAAAGTGCATGCAGAACTTGATACGCAAGCTATTTAAAAGCAAAAACAAAAAGAATAAAAGTATATATTTAGAATACACAAGTTTTTACTACTTCAAAAAAAACTTCGAAGTTTTGAAAAGTCGTAAATCTGACGGTGCCGAGAAAACAAAACATTATTAATTAAAAAGTTCAGATTAATACTTGAAATATTAAAACAAAAACCATCCTTGCTTAGGTAAAACTACTTTTACTTTTCGGATTCTACGGGGATAAAGAGAGAGAGAGAGAGAGAGAGAGAGAGAGAGAGAGAGAGAGAGAGAGAGATGGATTCCTGTTCATTACTTTTATATTAAAGCGAATGCCATGCCTGCTCAGTTCAATGCACAGTTACGTAATTAATCCCCAGCAAGTGAGAGAGAGAGAGAGAGAGAGAGAGAGAGAGAGAGAGAGAGAGAGAGAGAGAGAGAGAGAGAGAGCGAGAGCGAGAGAGAGAGAGAGAGAGAGAGAGAGAGAGACGAGAAGAGAATGAATTTATATTAATGACTCTCACATAAGAGCAAATGCCAGTGCCGATTAATTAAATTCATTGTTACATAATTAAACTCCAGCGAGAGAGAGAGAGAGAGAGAGAGAGAGAGAGAGAGAGAGAGAGAGAGAGAGAGAGAGAGAGAGAGAGATTTTACTATTCTGCGTACTTAATCCTCTCTTCCAGGTCATGATAATATATCAACGAAAGCTACTTGAAAATTTTATATGAGAGAAAATATCTAGCTGGCATTTTTTGTTCATTATTCAGCTAAGCCCACGACACTTATGTTAGGAATTATCGTATGGAATATTTTAAAGAAATTAATACGATTTCTGTTAGTATTTATACATAATTTAAATCGTTGTCTATATAATGATAATGAATAATGTATAAAAAGGGCAAATGTACGACTTCTCCGCGCGATCGGAGCCCCCGTTTTCTATGCGCGCGTCTGTAGAAGATATTTTTTCGAGAAATTCAGCAAAAATCAAAAAAAGGCTTCATAACAAAGAGCTTTGAATATGATGTCACGAGATACTGCTTCTCCTCATAGCGTCGTGTGGGCGGAGCTTGCGACCTACGCATGTGCCGCAATTTCCGGTTCTAGATGACAGTGTGATCGGTTGACCTGACTGATGAGGAATGCTTGCCAGTGATGCGTATTTGAATGTCCATAATGCCGTTATTTTTCTCTCTATTTTGCTGATTTTTTTTTTTTTCAGGTTTTGTAGCAAAAGGTGTTTCTTGGTGTTCTGAAAATGCCTAAGTGTGTTTGAGAGCTCTCTTATAAGCATTCTCTTACAAGAAAGCCCCGAAAGTGAAAGTATTGGCAGCAGCGATGATTTTGTGGCTAAAAGTGAAAATATTGATAGCAATGATGGTTATGTGGCCGAAAGTAAAAGTATTGATAGCAATGATGGTTATGTGGCCGAAAGTGAAAATATTTATAGCAGTGACGACCATGTGGCCGAAAGTGAAAATATTCATAGAAATGAAGATTTTGTGGCCGAAAGTGAAAGTATTGATAGCAATGATGATTATGTGGCCGAAAGTGAAAATATTTATAGCAGTGATGATTATGTGGCCGAAAGTGAAAATATTGATAGAAATGAAGATTTTGTGGCCGAAAGTGAAAGTACTGATAGCAATGATGGTTATGTGGCCGAAAGTGAAAGTATTGATAGCAATGATGGTTATGTGGCCGAAAGCGAAAGTATTGATGGCAATTATGATTTTGTAGCCGAGAGTGAAAGTGAAAATATTGATGCCCATGATGAATATGTGGCCGAAAGTGAAAACATAGCAGTGATGAGTATGTGGGCGAAAGTGAAAGGTATTGATAGCAACGAGGTGGAGATCCACTTTGTACCTCTTCCAACGCGTGAATGTAATTCAAGAGTGAGAGAGAGAGAGAGAGAGAGAGAGAGAGAGAGAGAGAGAGAGAGAGAGAGAGAGAGAGGGGGAGAGGGAGAGGAGAGAGAGAGGTATTGAGAGAAAAGGTGGAGATCCTATAAAGTCTCCAAAATACAGGAAGAGGCAGCAGCAAGATATGAAGACCAAGATTGTTGTTGAGTCCGCCACGATACATTTCATGTGTGTCTATTTATATATTTCCCATTTTTATATAATTTGCTTTTTTTTATTGTATTTTTTACATGTTTTATGTATCTTTCTTGCTATTTTTATGTGCTTTTGTGTGTTATATATATATAACTTTTGGTGTGAAACATTTATGTGATTATGAACAAAATTCATCATGCATTTGCATGTTAAAAAAATAGTACCAAATATATGGAATTGTTTGCTAATTTTTAAATGGGCAGCAAGTAATTTTGTTTACTTTTTCTGGGGGGGGGGGATGTTGTGTCATCCGTAACACATATAGTATTAAATTATATTTATCACTAGAAACTAAAATTTTTAAATTTTCAACTGTGTTAAGAAAAATTAGATATCTCAATTTACCTATTTTGGGGGCCAATTTTTTTATACAAGTAACTTTCGAGATTTCCTTATGTTTATATATATATATATATATATATATATATATATATATATATATATATATATATATATATATATATATATATATATATATATATATATATATATACATACATACATACATATATACACACATACATACATACATACATACTTATGATCATTTCAAGTGTCTAAGATCTTTTCTCAGATAAACTGAGATTCAAATTGCCAAAATCCAACATCAACAACAATAATAATAATAATAATAATAATAATAATAATAATAATAATAATAATAATAATAATAATAATAATAATAATAATAATAATAATAATGTCCAAATGCCGGCAAATTATTTAAGCAGTCAACAGGAAAATCAACTGAGCTGACCTTTCCTTCGTATCGCGTCGGGGCAGTTTTAGGCTTTGCCGGAAAGATTGATTCTTGTAATTAGCCGATATTGGTATTTGTGTGGGCCAGTGAATCAACCTGGATCCAGCGTAATGAGAATTTCCCTTGTCTCTACGAAAGATTATACTAACTCTATAACGCTGACGTTTTAGTAAAGGAAAATTTAATTAAAACGCATATGCAAAAAATATCATTTTGATATTTTTTTCAGGGATAATTATCATAATCATTCACACTCGCATATTGACACGTGTGCTTGTTTCCTGCAAGCATAATGATGCATGATGAATTTGAGTGGGAGGCAAATTTAGAATTCTATCATTTTTAATCTTGTACATAACCTCAGTTTGGATGAAGAAGTGTGCGCCTGAATTGGAAAGCCTGGTCAAAATGAGTTTTATTCAACTGAATGTTCATAGTAAAAACAAAGGTCATTTGTTTACTGCGTTTATTTATTTAATTCTTTTATTTGCAAATGATTAGACATGATTGCATTTCTCTGTCTGTCTGTCTATCTGTCTCTTTCTCTCTTTCCTTATTTATATATGAAATTAAAATATTTAATCTTCATATTTTTATATTCACACAACGTATCCATAGAATCCATTAAGTCTTATGCGTATTATAATTTTCAATAAAGCGTTACTATGATCAGTGAATGAATATATCCAGAGAAAAATATATTATTGAAAAAAGTATCCATACGAAACTTTTTCTAACTTGGAATATTAATAAACAACCCACCTGCTCTGTTATTAATATTATATGTATATGTGTATACATATATATATATATATATATATATATATATATATATATATATATATATATATATATATATATATATATATATATATATATATATATATATACTACTCAACATTCTCTATAAATCGAGCAATTCAAAGAGTTTAGACCAGAACAATGCTCTAGACATGCCACTGGATTCCAGCATCAGAATTCCCCCGTAGGGGGCTAGTACCGTCAGTGCACCACATGCGGAGCACTGTAGGCATTACTTAATGTTCTTTGCAGCGTGCGTTCGGCTCCTAGTTGCAACCCCTTTCGTTCCTTTTACTGTACCTCCTTTCATATTCTCTTTCTTCCATCTTACTTTCCACCCTCTCCTAACAATTGCTCCTGTCACACCTTTCAAACCTTTCACTGTCAATTCCCGTTTCAGCGCTGAATGACTTCGTAGGCCCCAGCGCTTGGCGTCTGGCCTCAATTCTATAATCAATTCACTTCAATTCGACCGGGATCAGAATTCGGCCTAAACCTTGAAAGTCTGGGACCCCACATTCCACTGGAAGCCACAATGGCACAA
This sequence comes from Macrobrachium rosenbergii, assembly GCF_040412425.1. Lineage (NCBI taxonomy): Eukaryota > Metazoa > Arthropoda > Malacostraca > Decapoda > Palaemonidae > Macrobrachium > Macrobrachium rosenbergii. Next base: position 2,577,828 of record NC_089797.1, read on the forward strand.
CTGGCTTCAGAAGTTGCGTCCTCCTCCAATTAGACGCGGGACTGGCGAAGGGCATCTGAAGAACTCCCACACAATGTCTGGAAGTTGGAAACGAGATGGACTGGTGGAGCTTTGCATAGTTCTATCCCGCGCGAATTGTTTTGGTGTCGGTACGGTTTGTCGGTGTCGTCTTGTTCGGTACGGGTTCGCAAGCGAGTATCTCCGTCTACACGCTTATTGATAGGATCTACAGTAAGCGCTCGCGCTTGGTCGTAAGCGAATATCCGTCTGCACACTCGTATATTTTCATAAGCGAATATCCGTCTACAAACTCGCGCTTGTTCATAAGCGAATATCCGTCTACACACTCGCGCTCGTTCATAAGCGGATATCCGTCTACACACTCGCAAAATTTCATATGCGAATATCCGTCTACACACTCGTGCTTGTTCAAAAGCGAATATCCGTCCACACACTCGCACATTTTCATACACGAATATCCATCTAAACAGTTATTGTGAGAATGTTCATAAATTCGCATATCATTCTAAAGCGGATACCCGTTCATAAACGAATTGATAGGTCTACACACTCACGCTCCTTCATAAGCAAATATCCGTCTGCGCACTTATTGATAGGATCTACACACGTACTTGTTCATAAGCGAATATCCGCCTACACACTTATCGATAGGATCTACACGCTAGCACCCGGAATTCCATATAAGAAGGTATAGTCTGAACTTTTTTGTTTGTGTAGTCACTGTGATAAAGAATCTCTTTCCCGGGATGTAAATCGTTGAAGAGAGAGAGAGAGAGAGAGAGAGAGAGAGAGAGAGAGAGAGAGAGAGAGAGAGATATAAATCTGAGAAGTTAGGTACATGATTCTGAGAACTGAAAGAAAAGGGTATGATGTGTATATATGTATATATGTGTATATATATATATATATATATATATATATATATATATATATATTAACTTTATCACATACACAATTGTTCTGTGCATTAGTGGAATTACTAAAAGGACCTCATTCAAACTGGATGGTATCTAACGGAGTTTTTATTCAGAAAAGTTACTGAGCTTTCTTGGACAAACAGTCCACATTAGAGAAGTATCCGTACGGATACTTGATAATGTGGACTGTTTGTCCAAGAAAGCTTGTAACTTTTTCTGAATATCTAACGGATACTTGATAATGTGGACTGTTTGTCCAAGAAAGCTTGTAACTTTTTCTGAATAAATGTATGTTAGATATATATTTGAATGATGTCCTTTATATATATATATATATATATATATATATATATATATATATATATATATATATATATATATATATATATATATATATATATATAAAGGACCTCATTCAAACAGGATGGTATTATATATATATATATATATATATATATATATATATATATATATATATATATATATATATATATATATATATATATATATATATATATATATATATATATATATACAGTATATATATATTATATATTTATATATATATATATATATATATATATATATATATATATATATATATATATATATATATATTTATATATATATAATGACAGTAATTCTTCTGGTATCAATATATCATCGTATATTCATCACCACTTGCCAGAACCAGTTGTCTCCAAGTGACTGAAAATATAGTATATTTTTCATACCAGTTTATCTTTTTGTTTATTACAGTTATCAAAAACCCCTCAAAAAGAAGAGGCCTTTTGTAACCATATATTTAAGCCTTTTCCCCTTCTAAAACTCAAAAGGAGATTCACAACAAACAAGTCTCCGTACGGGGGTAGTGCCGTCAGTGCATCTCATGTGGTGCACTGTAGGCATTACTTAAGGTTCTCTGCAGCGTGCTTTCGGCACCTAGCAGCAACCCCCTTTCGTTCCTTTTACTGTACCTCCTTTCATATTCTCTTTTTCATCTTACTTTCCTTAACCCTCTCCTAACAATTGATTCATATTGCAACTGCTTTGAAATTTTCCTCCTGTTACACCTTTCAAACCTTTTACTGTCAATTTCCATTTCAGCGCTGAATGACCTCATAGGTGCCAGTACTTGGCCTTTGTCCTAAATTCAATAAAAAGACAAATGAAGTAAGGCTCAGCCCCCTGAATTAATTTTTAAAGACTCAGCATTCCAACTTCCACGTTAACCA